>NW_004524716.1:7175173-7179292 GCF_000260255.1 Octodon degus | reverse complement strand
TCTGAGTGATTCTTGACTATACTTTGCAGAGGTTTCTGTTTAATAATAATATCTGCTGTTATTCATAAACTCATTTATGAATACTAACCCTCATTTTACATTAAACGTGATGGAAACAAACTTACTACAGGTACCTCTCTCTTTGACTGGTAATTAAAATTTTGTATCAGAGGCCTGGCTTCATAAAACCACTGCAAGTATCTGTGTTATTTCAGTTAGATTTGTTCCTGGTCTTACGAAAGAAACACTTGTGCAACACTTATGCCATAAAAGAGTACACTTCAATTCAGTTTGCCCATATACCGATTCCAAAAAAATATATACTTTTTCCAAGACTGTAAGAAATATAGTAGGACAGTAACACTCCAACATCAAAACTCATTTCTAAATGATGACAAATACTGACTATTTGGGTTAAAAGAAAATGTTTCTCACGAAAGTGTTCCTATGAAAACAGATTTTTACAATGACTTATAAACTGTGAAGAGCTGGGCTGTACAGATGGCTTGGTACACTTTAGGGTGTTTCTCTTAAAGTAGAAAAATTACAATGTTGTAGTTCTTTGATTTTATTTTATAGGATTAAAAAAAGGCATAAATAGTTTAAGTGACATCCTTTAAAGTAACTATGAAATGGCTTTATGTCTCCTGATCATCAGTATTCATCAATGTCACAGACAGCCTTGATTAACTGGTTGATAATTTCAGAGTGTAATAAGCAGCTTTTGTGATTCTTTCCCCTATCCCTGAGAATCATAAACACCAAAGAAACCTTTGATCCTTTCATTAGAATTCTCTGGAAAGTAGTCGTGTTCTTTCATTGATAACAGGGCAAGGTGCAGGGTCGTATAGGGTTAATCCATGTAAATTGGCTTCCACACGTAAAGAAATTTTCTGGAATAGAAGAAAAAATTACATAGAGAAGTTTGCTCCTTAGCAATTACCTCTTCAACACATTCTATAGATTATCTTCTTTGATTAGATATAAATCAGTTGAATGTGTAACAAGATAAAGTAGCCAATGCACTGTCAAAGACATCATCTTTACTTAACATTTAGTACAAGTAACCTGGAAAAACCAAGCTTCTATATTTAGAAAGTTCCCTTTTTTTCTTTAGTTTCTGCTAAAATAAATAAATAAATAATAACTACATGTTGGGCACTGTTTCTATAACTGTATAAAGAACAAGAAAATTCTATGGAAAAAAGAATTTCAAATTTACAACTCCAACTTCAAGGCCGAAACATAGCATTGCCCCAAACTCAGTTATCACTTCACTGGAGAAGTTGCTTTCTCTTAACAAGTATGGTAACAGATATGAAGCAGTTAATTTCTGAGAAGACTGGAAACTTGCCAAGGAATTTTCCCTTACTCCACCTGAAAAAGGTTTGACTGCTTAAATCAAATCTATGTTTTCTTACCTGAAAATCACGAATGTAAGTCAAGAAAAAACCAAAGAAAGAAAATGACATAGACCATTCTGCTACAGTGGTGATTAGATGAAGCACATAACCCTTGAATGAGACAGAAGAAAAAATAGTTTTGTGAAATTTCATTCAAATAATTATAGTATTCTCAAGTAAAAAAAGCTTAAATTGGTCTGTCTTCTGAAAATTAATGTAATTTATTGAACTTATCTTGTGAATTAAAGACTGTCTTAGGAATTCCTCTGACACAGCACTTAGTATCACCCACAAGTTAAATTTGTATTTACATAGCTAAGAAAACCAGAAGATTTTCCAATCTACCACAAGGAGTTCCCACTTCTCCCAGAGTAACATGACTTATTAAAGGATACTAAGAAAAATTTAACAATAAACTGTAAGTTTCAGGAACTTACTGGAAAACAAATGCAAAGCCCAGAAATTTTCAAATAACAAAAAGTAAAAGATATCTTTTCAATTCACAAAATGAATAATAAATTTCAAATTATGAATCTCAAGCAGTAGCCTCTAACAACTGACACAACTGCTTCTCACAGTGCAATTCTACCCAGACCATTGAGTGCTGCTGGCTGCAACACTCTTCAAAGAGACTTGACTGAAGAACAATAGCAATATTACCATCTCTCACCTAAAAGGACAACTGGGAATGAAGAAACAATTTGAAGATGTACATATCGATGGCAGCCTTACTTTGAAAACATGCAAATCTGTAAAAAGTGGTTTTTCATGTGCTTGTTAGTATTTTGTAAACTAATAAACTTTTGATTAAAGGAAAAAAAATCTCAAGTGGTACACTATGTTCTCATTTTGGGGGCTTAATTCTTGAGGAAACTCTTTTGCCATCATAATTCTCTTCAGGTCTTAAAATATGGATGGCTTTACATAAACTCAGTCATTACTAGAAAGTAATCTTAATAAATAATTGATTATTCTATTAAAGAAGTTTCTTTGTTAGTGATAAAATGAAAATACATCAGGATAGTCAAATTTAATATGAAAACAGTTTTTATAGGTTCTAAAATCTTACTTTATCCTCAGGGTTCCAGTGAAGTTTTTGTACTAGATCAGTGCCAAAGTTACCACTGTACAAAATTGATGAGCAAGTCAACACTATAAAAAAGAAAATAAGTCAAGGAAGAATCTCAAAGATCTAAGTTTAAATTGAATCCAAAATAAAACTCATCTTGTTATCCTCTCATCCAAAAGGATAACTCACACATTTGTTGCCAAAGTCCAAACCCATTTTCTTAAATTAATGTCACATTTGGCAGTAAAACCAAAAGTGTGTCCAGAGGATTTCCACAAAATGGTTTTCAGAGTCCATCCTTTTCTGTTTGCTTGGAAAATTAGTTCTACAATAAACTTCTGATAATTATGTAAAGAGATCACTGACTTATCCTTCATTTCTTTGGAGTGAGCATGACTCAGTTATTGAATTTCAATCTGAATTTACTGTTTTAAGTCCTTCAGTTTTAGAGTTACTAACCTAAGAATCTCTTCTACATTGTGCCACTGTACACTGTGCTTACATTACATACTAGAGCTTAGGAAGTCCTAAATGGTACTTAGCATCACATAGAAAAAGTAAAATTTCCATTTACTTAAATAAGAAAACCCTAAGAATTTTCGATCTACCACAGAGCTATTACCACTTTTCCCAGAGCAACATGATTTAGTAAAGGCTACTTAACATCGCATTCTACATTGTGCCAACAGTGTTCCCTTAAATTTTGTTACCCAATTCCCTACCAACTGCACCCATACATTACAGTGAAGGATACTGCTAAGTACACTTACTCCACACCAGACAAGCAACAGTAGTCTGATCCAGAAGACTTGTTTGCCGTGAATTTTGGGCTGCATTAGGTATGAAAGGACGGTCTGAACAAACATGTAAAATATGCCCATACCAAAAGTGAGCACACTACCACTGACATGTACAACAAAAATGGCTGTTTTCTGAGAGGTAGAAAAAAAAATAAGACAAAAATAAAGAAGTCAGTAAAAAAATTCAGAATACACTGGCAACACAATATTTAAAGGTATAAACTGGAGATTCCAGGAGGACTTTCACTGAGTGGAGAAACTGGCCAAATTCCACATGTCAATCACTCCCTGAACTGTCTTTCAATGACAACATAAATCTGATGATCACAATAAAACCAAATAATTTCATACATTGCTACAAAAATATGGTATTTATTCTTTTACTCATTTAATAATATGCTTTTGTGTTATTTATTAGATGCTAGGCACTGCTGTAAGTCGATACACAGTAAATAAAAAGAAACACAAATAACAGCCTCTACATAGTCTACATTCTAGTGAAGATATACCAACAACACACTTGAGAAATAAATTTCATGATATGTTACATAGTGATAAGCATAAAAGAAGCATAGTGCAAGGTACATATATGATTGGATAGCTAGGTGAGGAGTTTAAATCCAACTCAAATTTAAGGGCATGATACATGAAAATATGACCTCTTTGTGCTAGTTTGATGTGGTACTGATTATATGACACACTACCATAAATTATAATTTTTCCTATAACTTACTCTTATAGATGTCCACTTTACTTTTAATATTGCATATACTCTAAACTTAAAAGTGATAACTGCATACACTCTATGATTAAAAATATTACATGAAAGTTTTTGGTTGGATTGTTC
>NW_004524716.1:7163760-7173353 GCF_000260255.1 Octodon degus | reverse complement strand
GGATGCTGCCATGCACCAACTTGCTTGGCTGGTAAATAAAATTTTAAACCACCAATATGAAATTAGACTGATATGTAAAAGAACTATGTATCACAGACTTAGAAATGACAAAAAAAAAAACTTCCAAACATACAAAAAGTACAGACAGAAAGACTTCCTTGAAGCAGTATGGTCGACACTGAGGTCTTACGATGCCTAAATTTATTTTGATCAGGGAGTTGTGGCATGTGACACAACACAGGCAAAAAGACTTATATAAGCATACCCAGTTTAAGGTACGAATAGAGAAAACAAGCCAAGGTAATATGGAATGGAGACATTAATGGGACTAATACACAATGAGGTCAGAGAGATAGATAAGAGTCAGTTTATATAAGATCTTTTGTGTTCATTAAATAACTTGGCAATTTATCAAACTTTTTTCCTGTGTTGATTCTTCTTCATGCAATTTTAGGGAAACAGAGTGAGATATCTGTATATTTCCAAAGATCACTGAGGCTACAACACGAAGAGCTGACTAAAGGAAAGAAAGAATGACTACAGAGGAGCCATTGAGAAAGCAATGGCAGCAGTCCAGAGGAGCAACGGTTCGATTTGCACTGGCTGAAAAGGAGATGGTAGGGAGAAAGGAGAAATGCAGAGGAGGCATTCAATACTTAAGGGATAAAACTAGAACATCCTTACTCTACTTAAAACAGTACTAGGCTCTATTTCCAGCCAGGATACATTATTGTAAACAGACCTAGTTTGTTTATACTTTTTCCTGAATAAATCAACTATAATTCGTCTCTGAAAAGTATAGCGAGTGAGGAGGAGGAGGAAAGAGGAGGAAGAAATTTTAAATATGCAGTAAAAGTTTAGATTAGAAAGGGGAGTTACTTGATAGCTATGTAAGGCTAGTCTGCTAATAAACAGAGCTTAGCAAAGAAGCCATCAGTGAAACACATTCAACAGGTTCAAAGTTTCGTGAAGAGATAAAATCAAGAGAAAAAAAATCTGATCCAAACTGATAAAGTTAAGAAGACACTTATGGTAAAGGTAAGTTAAAATGAGAGCTAAAAATAAAACCACATAAGTGCCTGCTTAGGTAAGCACAGGGACCAGGGTTCAGTCTCTCCCTGGTCCGGCATGCCACTGGCCCTGGCCCAGGGTGTGCTGAGCTGGTGATTGAGTCTGGGCATGGTGGAGCACGCACTGGGGAGGCCCAAAAACAGGAGGATCACTACAAATTCGAGCTGTATAGTGAGACCCTGTACCAAATACATGGAAAAAAAAAAAGTAAAACTATAGGTATGAACTATCTTAGCAAATGAAATAAAGATAAAAGGCAGCTCATCTGTGTGCTATTGGCACTGCCAACTGGATTTTACTGGGCCATATAAATACTAGGTCTTCATTCTTAGCATACAGGTGAGAAATATGTTAAATTGATCAAAGAACAATTAGAGCAAAGAATCACTATTTATACCCTAAAAATTCAACAAGATTTTTTTAACACTGAGCTACAAAATCCAATTAGGAAGTGCAGGACTACTATACACAGTTGACTAGCTGTCCACTAAAATATTTGTTCCCAAGGGCTGGCCAAATATCTCAGCAGACAAAAGCGCCTGCTTAGACAGGTGCAGGGACTGGGGTTCTATCCCCAGCGTGCCATGCTGGATCCACCCCCAGGATACGTTGACACAGTGACTGAGACTGGGTATGGTGGTGTGCATAATTCTAGCACTTGGAGGCTGAAAACAGGAGGGTCACTATGAGTCCAATCTGTGTAGTGAGACCCTACAGTCCCTGTACTAAAATACATTTTAAAATAGTAATTAAAAATAAGATAAAATTTTTGTTCCTCTCCCATAGTAGAGTTGTTCCTGAAAACTAATGTCCAGGAAAACTACCTTTTTTCAGCTAAACTCTTCCCACCATTTCCTAGCACATGATAGTCAGTAGAAGGAAGTTAAGTTACTGCCAGATGACCAAAAAAAAAAAAACAAAAACCTCTCCTTGAATTCCTCAACCTACACCATCTCGCTTCACAATATCTAATCACTGTGATCTGCCTTCAGCAAGAATGCTTTTAGGTGGAGAGACCCAGAATCTTTCTTTATACTTTATATTTCCTCTTAGTATTTTCCTATCTACAGACCTCCACCTGCTTCTTGGCTATAAATTCCCATTCTTCTCTGTATTCTAAATTGAGTCCATTCACTCTCACTTATTATAAAATACTATAGAAGTGGTCCTTTCAATTTCCAAGATGGTCCTAAAAGAAAGTCTATCTTAACTTCTTTAATAAGTGTCATTAGATAGTTTAAAACAAAACAAAACAAAACATAGGTGAAGTTTTTAGGAAGCATGTATGAGTTTTGCATCTCTTATTATTTCAGCCAACTCCATGCAGAACCTGTAATGTCATATGGTGTAACAGAGACTAAAGATGGGCAAGGGTTGGACTTTAAATCATTGTGAGGAAAGACTACCTGTCAACCAAAACACCTGTACTCACTGCATGTATGTAAAACATAAACTTCTATGTGATAAGCTACTGAAATTCAGGCTTTTTTTTTTAAGTGCTTACCATTACTTTACCTAATATCCTCTTGGGCTCTACCTATAGAGGTTACGACAAGTTGAGCATCTCTAATTCAAAAACTGGAGTTCCAAAATGCTCAGAAATCTAGAAGCCTCTAAAATCTGAAATGTTCTGAGTGCCCAAACACTCCAAAATCTGAAATACTTCCGATCTCAAGATTTTGGTTAAGGAATATTCAACCGCTGTATTAACCATAATTTAAAAACTGTGAAAAACAGGAGAAACCAATCGAAAGCTGAGATACATAAGTGTATTTGTATAATGAGTGCCTGTATACTTAAATAATTATGTTAAGCAAGTTTTCAAATGTCTAAATTAAAACCTTTTACAGAGATTAATCAAAAAGCATATAGCCAGAGTATAGTCACTAATACACTCTCCTGAAAGGATGTCAACAGACAAGAATGTGCAAAGTTTGCAACAGAGTCATATACCACATAATAACTTTCCTGTCAACAATAGACCAAGTATACAATGAGGGCTCAGTTAAGATTATATGGAAAGGGAAGAATAAAAAAGTATAAAACTGATGAAGGTGCATTATGCATTATGTACCATTTTTCAAGATGAATATAGTTATTATGAAGCACAAAGTATAAAAATAATTTTTGAAACTTATATTGCCCATTGATTTATGACAGCCCAGCTCATGGACGCATAGTCTATGTTTCCACAACAAAATTGCTTAATAATACATCTCTCAGATGGGAACCCAATTACATGATTACTTGCTGACTGCTACTTTAACAATAAGCATTATCTGAGAGGGAGATAGCTCTGCAGCCTGGTAAGGTCAAGGACCTGGTTTCAATCCCCAGTACCACATCTCGTGCTGGCCCCAGAATCCTGGATATACTGTGCCCAGGCCACTGAAGCTAGGTGTGGGAGCACACACCTGTAATCCGAGTGCTGGGGAAGCTAAGACAGGATGATAACTATGAGTCAGACCTGAAGAGTGAGACCCTGTACCAAATAAATAAATAAATTTTTAACAAAAGAACTATCTGAAAAACAGCTAGAAATGTTACCACTACTCTTTTACATCCTCATGTACAAGGCTGGGCACCTAAGAATGAAAGCAATCAACAGAACCATCCAAACAAACATACAAAACAGTTGAATGACTATAACTTATTAAGTATATTAAAAACAAAACAACTAGTGTTTATATCTCTAAATGTGTCACTTAGTTTACATTAGTTCTCTGCTTGGTCTTGACATACTCACAAACTAAATAGTAGTAGAGTCTAATAACTTGTCCTATAGACTCTAAAAAAGAACAATTTGTATCTGTTCAGATTACTGAATATGAACTTTACTAATTGTAAAAGTACCTAATTGTGAGAATCAATTAACAGGAAGGCAGTAGATTCAGTTTTGTTAAGGTAAAGAAAGAAGAGCAGCACTTAACTGAATGTTTCAGGTTTTCCTTCAAATATGTATATTTATGTTTTTAGGAAAATAATAATGCTGGGCTAAAACACAAACCTGGAAATTTGCCACAAGAGAAGCTCCTAAACAACTCAGTATTCCAAGCACAAGGCCAGCCTTATTTAATTTGATGATAAGGTTCTCTTCAGGATTCAGGGCATGAACTTGTTTATAACGAACATAAATGGTAGCAAGGCCTGGGAACAGACAACCCAAAAAACAACAAAGTAATAAATAACAAGGGAATAAAATTGCCAAAGAAGTTCACAAAGGTCACTGCCATGCAGAGCATAGATTTTCCTTTCAAAGTTAATCTAAGAACACATAAACACACACAAATTCAATTTTAAAGACTATTTTAAAGGATATGTCTGCCTGAGCAATTTATCTGCCTTCCACTAGTCTCATATTTAAAAACACTGAGTATAAAATGTTAAAAGTAAGTTTGATATCTTCAGAAAATCTCTTACAAATATAAAGTAAAAATCAACCAATTCTAGAATCTGTATAAAATGTGCATAGGCAAAAAACTCCAGAACCTTACTTGCCTCACTTTCATGTAACTTTATTTCAAATTACTACAACTTGGCTTGATCAAACATAGCAGTCAAATTATAAAGAAGAAAAACAAATGACCACTTGACCATTTATTTGTCAAGAAAGGGCCAAAGCAAGCTTTTTAAGCAGAAATACTGCCAAAAAACTCAAACATATAAAAAATGTAACAAAGATATGCTTTTGTACACATTTCTGAAGAGGTTAGATAAAAGCCACATTTCTGTAAATTGAATCATAGTCCTGACTTCTGCTTCTGATATAGACAAATATATAGATGAAAGTGAATTATTTAGAAGAATCACATTTGATGAAGAAAATAATGAATCAATAAAAATTTGGTTCAAAAATAAATGAACAGTAATATAAAACCCTAAAGGTTCCTTTAACACTGGAGTATCACACAAAAATTAAAACACAGGTCTATCTCTATTCTTAAACTTCTAAACTAATAGAATTTAATGGTGGTCAGTTGTATCTATAGTCTTTGCTCCACTACAGATGGTTTATGAAGTCCACTTTAGGCCTCAAGGAGTATTTGGTTACATTTACAACTTCTATTTAAGTACTCAGCCCTACAGCTATTTCTTAAAGGTTTTAGCAGTTCTCTAATTTTCGTTCTCTAAAAAAAAAAAAAAAAAAAATTGTGATTACATTTGCTCAATTTCAAGTACAACTAAAACATAAGTAATACAATAGAGTTTAAAGAAGAAAGGAATTAACCTATTGATTTTGTTTGTTATAACCACTCCTATTTATTACTTACATAAAACTGCAGCAATGTTTAGCATTGCCCCAAACAAGCACTTCTCTGGAGCCACTGTCCCAGTGTCACTGAAAGAAAAAGAGAAAATACTTGAACTTTTTACAATATTCTTAGGAATAAGTAGTAAAAAGAATCATTTTGAATCACTTATCTTATAAAAAGCAACTGAGTTCTACTATTACTTCATTTTGTAACAAGAACTGGATAATCTGAATTCATAAATATTTGCCTATTTCACTTTTCCTGACACTGTAAGATTATTTCCTTCCCATGTAATAGAAATCAACATAAAAAAATTTATTTTGAAAAAGCTATCCCTGCTATATTATGATTGTATTACTAACTTACCATGAAAAATCTCAGGTATTTATATGTCTCTCTGGAATATTTCCTAAATAGCACAGTTCCCTTCACAATTCTTGCCTTTTTAAACCTGTTCACTCCATCTCTAAACAAACATCTGCTTATCTATTGATCAATTACGATAATATTTTTTAAGCACTACTGCCTTATGCCAGAATTTCTGAGACAGAAATACAGAGGAAAATAAAACAGACAAAACTCTGCCTGCATGGAGATGACATTCAAGACAAATATCATTCCTCTAGGAGACAGCGATTCAGTGCTTTGTCCAGGCTTCTGCCCACTTACCTACACTGGACTGCGATGTCTGTTTAGACGCTAGTCCTTCAAGACGCTAGGGAGTACTCAGACCCAGAAAGAAAAATCCACCACTTACTGTGGAGCCTTAGGCACATTCTCTTAGCTCCCTAAGACTATTCCTTTGTGTGCAAAGTAGAGATACTTATTTGCTCCCAGACACATTGGATAAAAATAAAGATGAAGTGAAATGTGTAATGTATGGAAAGTATCCAGTAAAGGTATCCATTAAATATTAGATACTGTCTCTTACTTCAATTATTATAGTGATAAAAAGACAAACTCTAAGGGCTGGAGAGGTAGCTTAGTGGCCTAAGCACCTGCCTGGTGAATGTAAGGTCCTGAGTTCAATCTCCAGTAGAAAAAAAATAAATAAATAAAAATAAAAATCTCTAAAAGACATTCTTTGGCCTTCAGGTGTTATGAGAATTAGATTAATCCAGGTCTCAGCTCAGACACTGCAATACTGTGAAAGGCAAAAAAATCTGTTCAAAGGGAAGAACAACTGGGATGAAGAAAAGGACAAAAGAAAGGAAAGGAAAAAGATGTATTTATGTATTTATACAGGATAGCTTGAAATATTGTACTGCTGATTTCTGCTGGTCTATTAAAACGAGCAGTTAATGCTTACATTTCTTCTCTTTAAAATTTTTATAACTTTTTTGACCAATTTTGCATGCTTATATCTGATAATCTGAACAACTAGAAGGGCACAACAGGTTCACTTCCAAGGGCTGCAGCAGGAAAGAGCTGAACATAACAGCTAGACCCAAAACAGGCATAACTGGATAAACTCAAAATTAATAGATCTGCACTCAAATTTCATGAGATGCCAAGGTTATAACTGCAACAAGAAGGTCAGAGGTCAGTGCTATACGAAGACAACAATATGCAGTATAACAACCGTTGTCGAATTCCTATGATTTTGTTTAGTGAAATTCTGTATTATTTCTTTTTTGGCACTTTTTTTTTTGGTGTTGTTGTTGTTGTTGTTGTTGTTGTTGTTGTTGGAACCAGATATTGAACTCAGGCCCTTGCACTTGCCAGGCAAGCACTTACTCTACTGAGTCACCTCCCCAGCCCCTCTGTATCATTTCTAATGTTTTTCTTTTAAACATTTTATTCTCTTTTAAAAAAGAATAAAAAGGAAATAAAGTCATGCCTAGCAAGAAATAGGATTAGGTAAACACCTGGATTAGGGGTTTAAGAAAGGACATTATCAGGTCAGCAAGATAGCTCAGTGGTCTAAAGCACCTGCTTAGGCAAGCTTAGGCAAAAGTGCAGGGACCACAGTTCAATCCCTAGCACCACATGGCACATCTGTCCCAGCCCCAGAGTGGGCTAAACCAGCCACCCAAATAAAAACAGACATTATCTAACATGAATTCTAAGTATTGTTCCTTCCAACTTTACAATTCCATCACTCTGAAGAAAATAAAATTTTATTTATTTATAAGTAATAATTTATAGTAAAAATGAACAAAAAATAATATATTGAACAAAAAACCTTATAAAACAATATAATGTATCTTTTATAAGCAAGAGATTTTTGTTATTTGATTACTGTCTTTAGGAATGGGAATAAGGAGTCCTTGTTCCTATACTTTACCTTTAAAATTGTCTATAATGTATCTTTATTATTAATATAAGAAAAAGTAATTTTAAAACAGTAGCTGTACTCCAAATGATGCTCCTGTTTTGGATTGTCCCCCAAATAACTAACAGCAAGCATTTCCAAGCTGACTGGCTCAACCATATATTGCAACTGCATATATGGCTTGAAAAGAAAATGATATCAACTGGGCTAACAATGAAAACAGCTATGCACAATACCTTATTAGCACTGAACTTTAATCAAACTATTTAAGTTATACACTAATGTAAAAAGTCTATAACTTCAAAATATATGTATGTACATTATTACTATCTGATAGGTAAAGAATCAGTAAAGCTTAAGGATTTTTCATGTAAGAAATAAACATACATATTCTAGCATTTTTTTCTGGTGTACTGGCAGCACATCTTCTGCACCTTACTTAGATATCTACCACTTGAACTAGCTTTAAAAAAAAAAAAGTATAAAGCATACTGGCAACAAAATTCGATTTTGCAGTGAAGTTTATATTTAGTTCTGTCCTTCGTAGCTATACTAGCTAAACCTCTTGAATAAGATCTATTAACTGAAAAAAAAAAAAAAAGCAACTTTGCAGGATATCTAGCTTAATTATTTTGAATATGAAAGGACCCTGAATACAATGTCGCTTCTAACTGCCAGAAAAAAGAGAAAACCCTAAGCAAGAAATTGCTTGAGATCAACAAGTTATTACTTTATATAAATGGAACAAAATTAAGAAAAAAAATTAAAAGAGTAGGAGGAGGAAAAAGGTGAAAAAAAGAAAAGTTTTATATAAATATAGATGACAAAATAAACCAATTTCTGGAAGGAAACCTACCAAACCATCAGTCATCTCTGGGGGCAGAAACTGGAAGGCTCAGGAAGAAACTTTCATTTTTATTTCTATCAGCACTCTGGTATTGTTTAGAATTTATTCTAATAATTAACTCATTAACGTTATAATTAAAAAGGGCTATAAAACAAATACCCATATTGCCCTCCCATCCAGCCCAAGCTCAGGCCCAGCAAGGGTGGGGTAAGCTCCTGCGTTCCCCTGCACTGGTTGGATCTCCTGGATCAAGCGCAGGCCAGCCCCATGAGTGCGTCCTTCCTCCATATTCTCAGGACCCTTTCGGCCCCTCTCTCTCCCTCTCTTGTTAAAACCTCCATCTCTCCCATCCAGCCCAACCTCAGGCCCAGCAAGTGTGGGAGTGAGCTCCTGTGCTCCCCTGTGCTGGTTGGATCTCCCCAGATCAAGCCCAAGCTAGCTCCTGACATGAAGGCCTCCACAGCTCCTGCCCCCAAGCCCACCTAGTGAGAACTTCTGCTACACTCTCAGGACCCCCAGATCCAGCCCAGCCCAGACCCAGAGAGTGTGCAGGAAAGCGTCATGCATCCCTGCGCCCACGGAACCTCTTCAGACCAAAACCCAGGCACGCCACGTGAGACCCTCTGCCCTGCCCTCTGGACCCCTCCACCCAATGGAGCCCCTATCCCCAAGCCCACTGAGAACTTCTCCGACGCTCTTGGGACTACCAGATCCAGCCCAAGCCCAGGCCCAGCTAGTGTGTGGGAGAGCTTATGCGCTCCCCTGTGTCCCCTGGGACAGGGGCACAACAGAGGGGCACCACAGGTTCACTTCCAAGGGCTGCAGCAGGAAGGAGCTGAACACAACAACTAGATCCAAAACAAGCATAACTGGATAAACGCAAAATTAATAGATCTGCACTCAAATTTCGTGAGGTGCCAAGGTTATAACTGCAACAAAGCTCTACACCAAAGGTCAGAGGTCAGTGCTATACAAAATGACAGGCAAGGAGTAAAATGGAATGTCAGTCCTCCAGCCCACGCAGAACAAGTGCAGAGGTCACTAGCTCAGCTGAAATGTATGAATTAGTAGCGTTGGAAGTAAAGAAACAACAGCAGAAAGGTATAGAGGAACTCAGAGCAGAATAAATTGCTGGAAAAAAAAATCT
>NW_004524716.1:7156784-7157327 GCF_000260255.1 Octodon degus | reverse complement strand
CATACGGTCCAACTGTCTGGGTTTGTATCTTGGTTCTAACACCCTGCCATATTCTAGAGCTTGAATATTCTCCAAAGGCCCCCAGAGCAGTGCTTTTGGGAGGTAAGAGAGTTTTTAGGAGACCTAGTAGAATCTCTTTAAATCACCATGGCTGTAATAGCTTGTATCTAGAGGATGCTCTCAAAGCATCATGCATTCACCTATTCCTTCTAGTTATGCCTAAAAGCCCAGGTCCCACCCTGTGGAGAAATATTTCATCCTAATTACTGTATATACACAGACTGCCAACTAATGAAAATGATGCTTAGACTGGTTTAACAAATACAATATATATTGTTGTCTATGTATAATTAACTTGAGTTTTTCACTCTTCAGAAATAATGTATTGGGCTGGTGAGATGGCTCAGTGGTCTAAAGCACCTACTTAGAACAAGCTTAGCAGAGCAAGGGGACCTCGGTTCAATCCCCCAGCACCACATGCCAGCCAGGGCCGCCCCCTGGTGGGCTGAGCTGGCCACACACACACACACACACACACACACA
>NW_004524716.1:7133964-7156124 GCF_000260255.1 Octodon degus | reverse complement strand
CAGTTTCTAGACTTACTGGCGGCTTGATTTCACACATATGCCGAAGAGTAAAGGAGTTCAATACTTATTAGTCTGGGAAATTACCTTCACAAACTGGGTTGAAGCTTTTCCTTGTAAAAGAGAAAAGGCACAAGAGGGTAGTAAAAGTTTTAGTCTCAGAAATCATCCCCAGATTTGGACTTCCTACGAGCTAAGGGCTTTGTTTCAAAGCAGTTACACATAGCGTCTTTCAGGTACTACGCATCTTCTATCACCACCATTGTGCATGGAGGCCACAATCATCAGGAAAAGTGGAACAAAATGAATGAGACCATAAAGAGACATCTTTGCAAAATGGCTCAAAGACCAAATCTCCAGTGGCCTTGCTAAATACCTTTAATTCTCATTAAAATAAGAAATACACCTCAAATTCTAGGTCTCAGTCCATTTGAATTGCTCTGTAGACTCCCTTTTCTCACTAATGATTTTCTCTTCAATCCTCACTGAAGGATATCACATCACTGGCTAAATCCCAATAGACATTCCAACAGTTAATGAAAGCGCAGCCTAGAAAAGGGAAATCCCATATTCCACTCTGAAGACTTAATACTGGTATGGTCTCTTCCCTCATCATTTCCTTCTCTAGGACCAACCTGAGATCCTGCCAACTCCATTAGCTGTTAGTAGCAGCCCTCGACTCCTTGACACACCACTGCCAACTCAGGTCCTGGGAAGTACAGACTGGTGCTCACCACTGGAATACTACTGGGAACCCACAGAAGACTTAAGATATTTGTTCAAGAAAATAACAAAGTCTTCAGATAAATAATCTAGGATGTTACTCTTAGCCCTTTTACTAATCATTTTACCATTCAGGGCTGAATGCAGTTCCTTTCTAAGGTAGACACAGAATATGCAGTCATCACAAAAAAAATATGCTCACTATGTGGCCTGCTCGTTGTCCAGTACATCTGGACTTCTTTGGTGGGTATTACTACTCCAAGGAGATGACTGGAATAAACTACAAGACTATATTGATGAGTCACAAGAGTTCAAAGGTTCATCATTTAGCCCACCATTACAAGGTACTAAATGGTCTATAAACTATATGCTTAACAATCCTGGATATAGTAAGCTTTTTTCTGATAATGCCACTGAAGCCTCTTTAAAAGCTCTAGTAGGATTCCCATTAACCAAAAGTAAGTGTCTTTTTTTTTTTTTTTTTTTTTTGGCAGAACTGGGGATTGAACTCAGGTCCTTCACTTGCCAGGCAAGTGCTTATTTCACTGAGATATCTCCCCACCCCCAAAAGTAAGTGTCTTAATCTGAATGCAACAACCAGATATGGGATGATTATCTAGAACTAAACTTCAATATAAGACATCTTAAGAGAAAGGAAATATTTATGTTGGGAATAAAAATCATTCCTATTTTCATTGGTCTAACTCTACTAAATATTTAGGACAAACATCACTTCAAACAATTTATATACACAATAAATATATGGCTGAAGATTTGCAGCAAGCTGGCTGAATCATCCCAGAATGAGATGGGAATCCCACAATGGCTATTCCCTGGAAAAAATAAAAAGATACATGCTGCAATTTGCACATTTACAAGGCAGAAATGTCAAAAGTATTGAGAAACCTGAAAACTTGCACCGCCTATGGTATTGATGGTCTAAAAGTGTGTTTCACTGCTATGATCATTTGGCTTCTATCTTTCTCTTCACTAGAGTTAGAGGATGTCATGCAATAACACATCGAGGCCTTAACTAACTATACACAGTGGGTCTTAAATGGCACTGAGGCTGGTCTCTCTCAGTAAATGAAGAAGTAAAATTAATGAGGCAAGACATCCTCCGAAGTGGGATGGCATGAGACATTCTAACACCAACAGAGAGGGGTATTTATGCAACTGTAAAAGCTGAATATTATGTGTACATTCCTGATCCTTCTGCTAATATCTATTTAAGATATTAGATGACAGGCTAATGATGTGTCAGATTCTAAAATTTCCTGGACGTTTTTCTTATGGAAATCTTACTGGCTCCTCCTGGTGGGAAAGTTTATTGGCTGTATGCACATTTATGCTATTGATTTTATCATTTGGCCCAAAAGTTCTTGCTTCTATGATCTTGTCTCCTCCAGACTTAAAGCTGTACCTCTATCCAAGACAAGAACACCTGGCACTGAGCAAGGATCTTTAGACAGACCCTCTGAGGACTGCCAGTCACAACTACCATCTTCTTCAGCTTGAAGTAGCCAGACTGGTCTTCAACTCTTTCCCCCTCATGGAAGTTAAGGCTACTTCTTCAGAGAGGGGAATATTATAGATAGCTAAGTTAGGTAGAAATATTGTAGGCAGTCAGATAGGGCTGGGCACTCAACAGATCAACGCAGAAGACAACTGTGGTTGGAGGCGTATTCACTGAAGGCCAGGTTTTAAGAAGAAGAATACTTAAAATATCAGCATCTACATAATAAGAATCAATAAACACGTGTTAGTTAGGCTGGGGAGATAGCTCATCAGTATAAGAACCTGCCTGGCAATTGCAAGGAAAAAAAAATATGTGTCATTACTACTATCTTCTTCTGTCACTACTGTTATTTGTAGCATTTTTAATTCTAAAGGAAGAATAATTGCAGTTACATTATAAGACGCCCTGAACCCTTATGTGAAAGACAAGGCACTAAAAGGTGACAATTCATTAATCAACCCACTAACTGTATCTTGTCCTGTTGTCTCCTCATTTTCTCTACCACACAGAAAGAGCTAAGTGCAACTTTCATTTTATATTCCTTCATTCTTGTAACTTCAATGTAAAAATCTTCATTTCAAAATGTTGACATAAAACATCAGCTTGAATGTAAACTATCGAGAAGACATAAAGCTTTTGCTATACACAGAATATGTATCACTGACCTGATATAAGGCAAAGCAGGGTCAACATGGTGGAGTGTTACTGCAATAATGTATGAAAACGTGAAAGCAGCAGCTGTCCAGATTACAAGAGCTATAGGAAGGAAACTGAGGCCTTGCTGAAACCACATTTCAAGCAGGTCTCCTGCAGAAGAAAATACAAATTTGAAAAAGTAATTCATATGTTTCTTCCTTTCTACTTTAGCCACCCACTCCCACAACCGGGTATTGACCACCTTGAGCTATTCCCCTCCTGAAATGACCCTCAGAGCATCCCAACAACCATTCTTCCTTGCTTTTTTAGTAAGTGGAACCAAGATGTCATCATCCCACACATAACCAAGAACTAGAACTGCCTATTCTCCTAAATTTCTTTCCAGTCTTGCCCTTCTCTCTGCATTGCTCGTTCTCTAAGCCTCACTACCCTATGGGCTACATTACTATCATAACTTCCTAGATAGTCTTTGTGAGGCTGTTAAAGGTATATAGATATAATTTCATATCCTAGGGGCATTGCTTCCAGATACCAAAATATGCAGATGCTTAAGTACCTTTTATGAAGTGTCATGATACTGGTATATAACCTACACATATAGTCACATATAGTTTATTTTTTTTTAAATTTTTTTTATTTTAACATTTATTGTGTGTGTTTGTGTGTGTGTGTGTGTGTGTGTGTGTGGCCAGCTCAGCCCACCAGGGGGCGCGGCTGACTGGCATGTGGTGGTGGAGGATTGAACCTCATTCGAGGAACCAAAACAAAAAAAACCTTATTCCACATATAGATTAATTAATCTCTAGATTACATATAATAACTACCAAAACACAAATAGAATATAAATAGTAGCTATACTGTACTATTTAGGGAATAATGACATGAAAGAAATCTATACATATTCAGTAAAGATAAAAACTTTTCTAATATTTTCTTTATTCTATTTTATTTTATAAAGAAGAAAAATAGAAACAAAACAGTTTCAAATCAGGCTAATAGAAGAGTAATAATACTAAACTTGCTGAGTTGGCTGAAACAGCAAATGCAAAACTCAGATAAGGACGACTAACTGTATTTGGTCTTCATCTGTTTCAAGGCAAAAAGCTACTAAAACCTTTAGAATCCTTTTTTTTCCATACTAATGAGATGACTAGGGGTAGACAGTCTCTAGGTAGCTTCGGGTTAGGGGATGACCACAATAAACATCCAGGCATGACTGGAGGATTAGGATTTTCAGTCCCACCCAATGAATCTCCCTGGAGGGAAAGGGGTTACATGGCTAAAGTTAATAACCAATGGCCAATATTTTAATCAATCATGCCTACACAATGAAATGTCCATAAGTCGTCAAAAGACTGGTTTTAGAGAGCTTCTAGACAGCTGATCTAAACAAAGATCCTGGAAGATGGTGCACCCAGATGGGTTAGAGTATGGACAATGATGACAGAGGGTGGTAAATGCTTGCTCCTCGCTTATCTTATAGACATCTTTACCTACCTCCTTTATAATATTCTTCATAATAAATTAATAAACACGAGTTCTGTGAGGCATTAAAATTAACTGATTTTTCTAGCCACTCTAGAGACTTAGAGATCATGTGAATCCCCTTGGATAGCTGACCATCATAAGCAACATGGGGCTTGTGAACAGTATCCAAAGTAGGGGCAGTCTTTCAGGGCTGAGCACTCAATCGTTGGTATCTGGTGCTACCAAATACCAAATACACTTTCCGAGCAGAAATTGTCAGAACTAAATTGAATCGGAAGACACTCAGCTCATATCTGCTGCAGAAACAACTGGCAGCATTTGGGAGAAATCTGCACACTTCTTGATAAATGATAATTATTGGGTTAAAAACAAAGAATATTTCCTAAGGGTTTTTGGTTTTTCCTATATCCAATGCTCTTCCAGTTCTGATCACAACTAATCTAGATTCCAGCCTAAAAACCAGAGCAATCCTTCTAATTTTTTTTTTTTCCTACAGTACTGGAGATTGAACTCAGGACCATGTGCTTGCCAGGCATGCGCTTATTCTACTGAGCTATCTCCTTGGCCCCAACCCTTCTAAGTCTAAAATAACAATCTGATCACTTTACTTCCCTACAAAGGATCCTTCAATGGTTCTCTTATGCCATTACAAACTGTCTTTCCCTAACATGGTCTGTCAGCTCCTTGCATCATCTGATCTCTATTTATCTTCCTATACTCATCTCCAGCTACTCTTTATTCTCAATTCCTTATTCTAACACTCATCTTGTTCATCATCACAAAAGCAGTGTTTACTGTCAGCAATGTTTCTAAGCATCTCATATACATGATCTCATTTATTCTTTTTAATAGTACTACAGAGGATAAGAGAACTACCCAAGCAATAGGGTTGGACCACTTAAGAGACAAAATTCATACTGAAACAATTTTATACTTGAGTTTGCAGAATCACTATGCTACACTGCCATAGCAAGCCTGCTACACATTCTGAAATGTGCTCGAGTTTCCTGAATACCTTCAGACCTTCATGTATACTGCTGCCTGTCAGGATGACTAGCTTACAATGCTATCCCACAAGCCCATTACTCATCCAGTTAATTTCTGTACATTTTTTTTCAAATCCCTACTCTTTCTGGCTCCAGTTGAGTGTCCCTGTTTTTTTCCAGCAGCACCCTGTATTCCTCCAACCAGAATGGTCATCATACTTACAGGTCACTTGCTTGTTGGGCTTTTATTTCTCACTATTCTTTATAGCAGAAAACAACTGTCTTATTCACCATTACATTTCCAGCTCCTACATGAGGAACAAAAAAAAAAAAGAGAGAGAGAGAACCTAAATACATATATGCCACACATCACTTTCTCCCTTGAATTCCAAAGTGTGAATAATGTATATTAGAAAATACATCTTCATGCCTTTTTTAAATTTAATTTTTAGGCTGAGGATATACCTCAGTGGCATAAGCTCCTGCCTGGCAAGTGCAAGATGTCCTGAGTTCAATCGCTGGTACTATTAAATACATTAATTTTTTAAAAACATAGAAACAATTTAAACTACAAGAAATTGATCTTACACGTGCATGAAAATAATATGGAGGAGCTCCCTCTCATAGCTCGATGGCCTAAAAGAATTTAGTGTTTTCCAACTTCATAAAGATCCTAATTAGTACTAACCAACACAGTCTTCCACTGCAGTCATCTTTCATATCTCAGATTGACTTTCCAAGTAATGAAATCGGAACCATTTTTTTATTTGTACTTCCCATTTACTCTGGTCATCTGATTTATTACTAAATATGTATACTTACATCTTGCTAAGTAAGTTTCTTTCATTATACCTAACGTCGCTAGTATACTGTGTTTCAGTAATTTCTAACCTAAGTTATTGTAATGTCCTCTTTCTTATACTTGTTTCTTGTCAGTCCTTAACATTCTATCAACATTTCTTTTATCTAGTAAATTAATAATGCCAATTCCTTCCCAAGATCTTATAGGCAGCTTCTCTAGCATGAGATTCTGGGACATGAATTCTCAATTTGTACAAATATTGAATCATTTCTGTTTCCAATATTCCTAAAGTACTTAGGAACCCAGGTCTAGTATTTTTGGTCAGTCTACCCTTGCCAAGGATTTCATGGTTTTCAATTGTGAATTCATATTTGGATGATCTTAATATGGGATATTCTAAAAGACTTAAAAAGGCTGAATTATTTCCCAGGGGGTTTATACCTACTTTTGTCAAGCCATCTGGGCACATTACTAGCCAGGACCAAGTGTTTTAATTTTGTGGCTTCCACTATTTAAGACCATAATGTAACCTTTAACCTTGATGCTGAGTGATGGCAGACTCCATAGTTTTAAGTTCTCAGGTGGTAACTTTATTTATCCACCCAAACCTATGGTGAAATGTACATTCCTTTGTTACCTCCTTTTTTCCAGCAGGGAATTACAGGATCTTCTCATCCTACCTTTCAAGGAGTGTAGCCTTCTGAGATCCTAGCTGATTTGGATAGTTCTCTAAGGCTAGGAGTGTACAATTTCAAATGGAAATACTGATATTGTAACGCATGAAAATGTCATCCATTGAAACACAGGTACATGTTATGCAAATTACCATGTGAATGGAGTTTGTGAGTTCTATTTTTCTGTCCTAAGAGGTTAACAGGGAAGCCTCTGAATCACTTATTTCTCATTATCCTGTATCCTGCTGTAAGCCAAATGCCCCCAAAGGAGACTTGTTGCAGTACTGGTAAACCAGTCTGGATTCTGTGACTTTGCAGCCCTCAGGATTTCCCTTTCTTTCCTACAAGAGCTGCTATGTAGTTTAAAGGGTAACTTCATTTATTCAGTCTTTAGGTGTTTTGGTGAACGGATTTTCAAAACTTTTTTTTTTTTTTCCTACTGGCTCCAGTAGCATAGAACTATAATCGAAGCACTCTGAGAAGTTGAATAAAATTACCAAATTTAAGTCTTGCCTGGGCAACTTGGTGACTTAGCAAGAATGTGTCTCGGGGCCAGGGAGACAACTCTGTAAAATAAGTGCTTGCCTGGCAAGTACAGGGTCCTGAGTTCAATCCCCGGTACCATGAAGAAAAAAAAAAGAATGTGTCTCAAAAAAAAAATTGTTTTTGGCACATGCAGGTTCAAAAATGTTTTTAAAAAATTAAAATTAAAAGGATGGAGGCCCTGGATTCAATCCTTAGTACCACAAACTAAACTTAAAAAAAAAAAATTGTTCGTGTACCTTACTAATAGAAGTACAGCCTCCTACCATTTTATTATATATATAGATACATAGAAAGATGCATATATAGATGTATATCTATATCTAATCTATCTATCTATCTATCTATCTATATATATATATATATGTATATATCCTTTCTACTCTTTAAAACAAAGTTCAACTGCTGTCTTCCACACAACTTTCTCTAATTCCTTTCTGTCTGGAAGGAAACACCCCTTATTCTCAGAAGTCATGACTCTCTTCACCTTCTGGGAAGGTGTTTTAAGTGAATAAAATTCTTTTAGAGGGACTCCACTTCTCCACCTAAGAATAGTAAAAAGCTTTACCCATAGTAATCACACAATATTTACTGAAATGAAAAAAATTCCTCTTAATTCTCAAAACTATTCAAAAGTTTTTTCTTTCAATAAGTAGTTGTTTTTTTCTAAGTTACCCAGATTCTAAGACTTCAGAGTAGCCCTCAGTGCTCTCAAAGTCCTAACGCACTTCACTAAGTGACAGCAATTCTGTTTCTAGAAGTCATTCACAACCATCCTTCCTCCCAATGCACACTGTGTACCTATGTGACTCAGACTGTCAAGTCTCTGGCTTTTTTCTTCACCTCAGTGACTTCCACTTCACTGCCAAATTAACATTACTAAATTATTCTTTTGCTCAAAACCTTTTTTTAGTACAACTGTAAAAATTTGGAAAAGCTTCATAACTTCTCTGAATCCGTTTTTCCTTTGAAATATAGGAATATTATCAGTGTCCACTACACTGTCTATACAGTATCAACAGGTTTATGTAGCTACTTCAGTTAAAATTTCAATTAATTAAAATAACAGAAAATTAAAATTTTCAGTACTGTCTTACACCAGCCACATTTTAAGTGCTCAAAAGTCCATTTTTCTAGTAGCTATCCAAAGGATAGTAAAAATATAGTCATTTCTTTATACTGGAAAAGTTCCACTGGACTGTGCTGGATAGTTATTATAGAGGTTACACTGCTAACACAAAAGAACCTGACACATTGTTGATACATAACCAACTGTAACTCAAAGACTAAATGAAAGGGCCGGCCAGATAGCTCAGTGAACTAAAGTATGCATTTAGGCAGAGCACAGTGGTCAGGGTTCGATCCCCAGCGTACCATGCCTGCCCCATCCCTGGGGCACCCTGATATGGCAATTGAGACTGGGCATGGTGGCGCACACCTATAATCCCAGCACTTAGGAGGCTGAAAACAGGAGAATCACTACCAGTCCGATCTGTGGTGTAAGACCCTGTAGACCTTGTAGACCCTCTACCAAATACATTTTTTAAAAGACTAAATGAGATAATGCCACTATTTAGAATTTGAAAGACAAATTACCAGCTTTACAAGTTCTCAAAATTTCAGTCTTCAAAACTGTTCAAGCCTGCACCATTTATAAATTCTAAAATCCATGGACCAGCAAGTTATTTAAATCTACACAATTTTTTTTTAATTTTTATTTTTTGAAGGAAAGTTATTTAGCTCATGGTTACTGGAGGTTTCAGTCCACACTCAGCCAGCTCCAAGGCAGAGTGGCACATGGCAGAGAGCAACCTTTCAGGGGCAGCAACAAAGGGCAGAGAGCTAAATGGAATGGTGGCATCCGCTGAGGAGCTACCCAGCCTCTTACTCCTTCCACTGTGATGCAGATTACCTGCCCCAGGGCAAGTGCACCATTGTGATTTTAAATAGCACAATTTAACCGCACCAATAATGTTCACAGACCGAACATGAAGCTACAAAATTATCAATTATTTTTCTTTAAAGGATTAATACTAGAATTTTTTTTATAATGATGGTGTTAACATCTGGAATTAAATAACATTTTAATTTGAGGCCATCAATTTTCTTGTTCTTTATTACATGAGACATCTTTCCCTGACTTCAAAAGGATAAAAGGGAAAAAGAAAGTTTCTTCCTACAGAACAGGGCTAAAAATTAGAGAAGAATGACAGCTTATTATTAAGCAAAATGAAACATAGCTAGCATTGATGCAAAGTAAAGAACACAGCTGTGAGACCAGATTTACCTAAAGGAAAACAAGTTCTACTGTTACCATTTTCCAACTATGATTTCAGGCAAATTACTTCACTTGAGTTACGGTATTCTAATCTGTAAAACCCTCAAAGAACTGTCCCTTGAAAGGGAACAGAATAAACATAAAATATAATAAAACATAATAATGAATCCCAGCACTCCAAGAGGCTGAGGCAAAAGGATCATGAGTGTGCCTAACCTGAGCGACTTAAGGACTGAGCAGACGCCCTTCTCAAAAATTAAAAAGGAGTAGGTTTAATCATTCATCTATAAAAATGATATGTAACAGATCATTTATTAATTTTGTACAGTCATAATTAACCACCTATATGGGGTACAACATCTAGGTACACTTTCTAGGTATGAATCATCTTGTATTCATACCTCTTTAGGCTGTTGTTTAAACTAATAACTGAAATGGTTTACCAGTTTGCCAATGACAACTAAGAAATTAAAATGCAGGCTAGATAAGAAAGTTAAATACTTGCTCATGTAACTTCATCTTGGAAAGATGAAGGCCTGGTACAGCAATCTCCTCCAACCAAGCAAAGTTGGAATTTGAGGAGTTATTAGGTTTAAAAATCTTTCAAAACCGTTTAAAAGAACTTACCACAATTACGGGGCATGGGAACGCTCACCTCTAATCCCAGCACTCTGGAGCCTTGGCTTAGGCAGGAGGATTGCCACCAGCTGGGGACCAGCCTGGGCGGCATAGTGAGTTCAAGATAAGCCTGGACTACATTGTGAGTTCGAGGCCAGCCTGAATTACAAAGCCAGACCCTGGCCCCCCAAAACAAACAAACAAAAAAACACCTTTTAAAATAGTTGGAAATATTCAGAAATATACTTTACATAAAGCTAACAGTGTTGAATAAAATGCACTGTCCTCTTCTGTGCTTTCTCTTAATACCCATGACCAGAAATCCAGTTAATTTTTTTTTAACTAACATTAACTCTTTTTTTCCCTCGCCCCTCATTTATATATTTGGTACAGGGTGTCACTATGCAGCTTGGATCCACAGTGATTCTCCTATTTTCAGCCTCCCCAGCGATTCACCGGTTCAGCACTCCCTGGGGGCGGGGCTGCCGGCATATGTGATCAGGGATCAAACCCTGGTCCCTCTCCTTGCCAAAGCATGCACTTAGTCCACTGAGCTATCTCGCCGGCTCCTTTCAGTGGTGGCTTCTAAGTAATAAGAAAATAAATTCCAAATTTTCTAAGTAAACAGACAAAAGCCCCAAGCGGCTCTCGGGTCCAAAGAACCATCAGACCCAAAGCAAAACATACTACACATCAGTTATTTTCCTAACTTCTAACCTGGCCTCCTGACAAACACATTCTCTAATAGTTAAATCCTAAGGAACCTAGGAGACTGGATTTTAAAAAAAAAAAAATAAATTACAAGGAAATGAGAATCACATAACAGAACACAAATTCTAGAGCTGCTCTTGGGTACAGACTTATGAACTAAAACTTTGGGGAACTGAGAAAATATTTCTGGGCAATGTTCTGGGTTTTTTTCGATGCATGTGACTGCGAAGCACGACTTGGGAATAGGATGGAACAACTTCCTATCACCATCTGGGCTGCTACCTCGGTTCACAAACTCAATTCTCTCCGTGAGTCTCGTCACCAACCAAACTGTCTGCGAAGTCAGTGAAGTCTCCCCATAAGGAGCCTAACCACTGAATTCCATTCGGGTCTTGACCAACTTGATTCGCCACCGGAATTCCAGAAAGAACGACGCTCGTGCGCCCAGGCACTCGCCCTCCCTGCTCTCACCACGCGGAACGAGCCCAGAAGCGATGACGCAAACCCCGACACGGTTCTTGCGGGACTGGGCGCGAAGTTCTCGGAACCTCCTCAAGCAAAAGCTGAGGAATTGCTTGGGGCGCGGCAGTTTTCCTCTAAGTGCGGCGCGAAAGTGAAGATTTCCGCTTGGCTTTGTCTGGAGCGATGGAGCGCGGCGAGATGCCACTCGGGGAGGCGGGGAGCGGCGACGCCGGGGGACCCAGGAAGGGACGGGGGACAGCGACCCGAGGCCCGTCGGCACTGACCGCGCCCGCGGCCCCGGCGGCCCGCGTGGACCCCGCAAGTCGCGCACACGTCCACGGCTCAGCCCTCCCGCTCTCCAGCACCCGACTCTGAAGGGAGAGTCGGCGGCAGGTGGGGGCGAGGGTGGGACGCCGTCCTCCTCCAGGACCCCGCCCTTCGGCCTACCTTCCCGGCTGACCTCTCCGGTCCACCCGGGCTGCTGGCTGCTCGCACAAGGGGCGGGGCCTGTGCGCGCTCCCGAGCGACCCGTCCAGCCCGGGCGCGCCTCCGCTCCTTCCTACCCTCGCTCGCTTTACGGCAGTCGCGAAAGTGTCGTGAACGTGCTGCCGCTGACCGGAGTCACTCAGTGCCCCAGAGTCGGAGTTATTTCTAGGAGCGTACTTGTTGGGGTCAGGGTAAGGCTGCGGGGGGAGAGGGGGTGGATCGGCTCTGAGGGAAAGGCATGTGGGGGGGCTGCTCCCCCAGGACCAGTGGAGAGGGGGCTGGAAGCTCCGGGGCGGGCGCTGCGGGCGAGCTGCTCTGGGCTAGCAGAGGCAGACGCGGTCCTTCCTCCTCGCGCAGGGTGGCCTCGCGCGGGCTTGTGGGGACGGCGACGGGCGAGTGACCCCTCGGGGGCTCTGGAGCCGGAGGTGGCGGAGCCCCGGCGCGGGAGGCGGGGAGCAGGGTGGGAGCGGAGCCCGGGTGGCGCGGGCCGCCGAAGCCCGTGCCGAGCGGGTCCAGGGCTGGGGCGCTGCCCGCCGGGCGCCGACCTTGCCCGTCTCGCCCACACCCTCCCGCCCCGCGCACCCCATCCCTCCGGCCCTCCAGCCCTGCAGCGTCCTGTGCCGGCTCTGACTTACTTGGGAAGGTGGTGCTGGTGCTCCGTGGCTGGGCCTCACTTCTTGGTCAGCAACTTTTCTAGAAATTTCAGACTGTATCGACAAGCTCCGGGATTCCCGGCGAGGTTTCATTTCAGCAGTGTTCTTGGAAGGAGGAAAGACGAGAGGGTTTCTGGTGTTTGCCGACGTTCCCTGGAACGTTTGGAGGAACGTCTGGACGAATGAGACCTTTACATTTAGCCATATTTGTTTTTTTCCATGCCGTGCAGTTCTGAATAGAAATATCCAGTTTGGCGCTTGATATTTTTGCCTTTTTGCATCATTGGTATTAAATATATCATTTTGCCTAAAGTCTTGTAGTTTTATCACTGAATCAGTGTTATGACAGTAAGCAAAATCGTAGCAGCTTTTCAACGAGTACTAGTGTTGCGTTTGTGTGTGTTGAGAATTTTCAGTTCCTACTCATGAACTAGTAGGAAGGCGACCAAGTCCGTGTGTATTAGATTGACTGATTCAAAACACAACGTTGTAGAAAAGGTATTTGAAACATTACCAGTTTACAATCATTGACGTTCACATAAGATCACAAAAAATAAAATTATGAAAGCTGCATACTCATTCTGTGCTATGAAAAACTAGTTAAAAGTCCCTGTACAACTTTGCATTTCAACCCTTAATGTGAGAAATAAGTTGGCTAGATCTGTTAGCTAAATAAGTTAGGTTAAACTGGCAGAAGGTGCTGTTGTTTTCTTCCTAAGGATCATGCTGTGAAATTCTTAATAGAAAATAACCTCTAAAATGCGAGGCTTTTGCTTTTTTTTTTTTTTTTTTTTTTTTGCCTCCTAAGAGAAAATGATTTCCTTTTTTAAAAATGCAGTTTCTCTTCAGCAAAAGACTAGATCCAGGTTGTATCACACAGTACCATTTTTGCTTCCAAGTCTGTTGAAAAGGCTTTTGTTTTTTGTAAACTTACTTTATGGATCATTTGTTAAATAATACTGAACTTAATCTTGTGATCCTGCTTTTATTTTGTGTCATTTTTCTTCGTTTCTTCACTTGTTCTTCATTTCTTACTCCCTTTTCTGCTGATGTCGACATTAGTATTTTCCTTTAGCAAGGCCGTAAGGGTGGGGAAGACCTATGTATTACCCAATTCCCAAAGAAAAGATTGTAAGCATAGTGCTGAATCAGTGCAGATCAAAACTTGGCACCCTCACCTATGGGCGGCAGGGGGGAGTGGAAAATGTGGAATTTTACACAACAGGTTGGATGTTGTGTAAGTTTACCTTATGCTCTGCTCAGCAATTAGATATTCGGGTTTTGCTTTTTGTTTGTTTAAATTTGATGTGTGTCAGATGCTCACTGTGCTGAAGTCCACAATAGGAATACAGTAGGCAGGAGGCCATTGTCTTCAGCTGCCATGAGAACAAATGTTCTGTGTGATGGATTTTTTTTAGGCCTATAAGTTGTAATTTTATTAAATGTGTACATTAAATAGCTGATTATATTTTTGTTCTTTTGTTGGCCTATTCTTATAATTAACCATGCCTGCGCAAAGAAATGATTTGTCAGACCATATGTCTTTCTCCATTAGATTCTGAGAACAGTTTGTTGACAGCATGTTATAATTTAGCTCTGTATGAAATTGCCCCCAACCCTTTGAGCGTCTTCAGATTATAGAATGGTGTATTTGTTTTTGAAATTTCTATGGGGTCTAGAAAAATGTAGAGTGCTCGTTAAATGTTAAATGAATCATATTTGATTACCTACTTAGTGCTAGCTACAGTATGGGATTATGGGAAAAGAATGTTAACAAAACAGGCATGGCCCTTGCTTGCATTGGTGGAGCTTACTGAGCAGTATGAAAAGAACAAAACAAAACAGATCAACAGGCAGAAAACATTCAGTGTGACCAGTGCTAAAAAGGGAGCAGAACTCTGGGCCCAGGTTATAGTGAACGCACTGGTTACAATCACTGAGGTTTCAGTCAGTATCATAAACTGAATTACAGGTAATGGAATTTTTTTACAGTTTAAAATATTCACTTGTGTGATATATAAAAACATATCCTCAGCTATCAAATTGTGCTCCAAAATTACAGGTTTTATTATAAACTCATAATTCATAATACCTCGTAATAATTCTGGTTATGTCAGAATTATTAAATTTTACTAAAGTTTCCCATTATGTCAGAATAAAGTTTTGTCTTGCCATAGTCTACAAACGTCTGTGTTCCTCTGACTCTTCAAACTTCATGTTATCCTGCTTTTCCAGCCCTTGGGATTTCTCAGATACATGAACAAAACAAGTTCTTTCATGCCTCATGGACTATTCTTCCTGCTCTTAAGGTGTCTAGCTCCTTCTTTTCCCTGAGTTTGATATAAAAGCTATAAAAGATGTTTAACAACTGTTTAAATTGTTACTGCATTCTGGCTCACCCCTTTATTTTCTTCAGATCACTGTGTAATGTTATTGGTTGTTTACCAGTTTTAGTTACTTTCCCATTGAACATGGGAGCTGAAACTGTGCCTTTTCCCATTGCATTCAGCTATTGTCCAAATGCATGCTGAAATTGAAATCTGCTTTCTCATAAAAACTTGACTGGTAGGTAAGTTTTGAGGCTAGTTTTTTTTTTTTTTTTTTTTTTTTTTTTTTTTTTTTTTGGTTCTTTTCACTATAATAAGAAAGGATACTTCCTGCTCACACTTCTTGGTATAGGCCTAACTCCACATGAAATTTTCAACTGCTTAAATAATTTTTATAACCGTTATATTTCCTTTCCTTATTCCCATTCCCATGTCCTTTTGTACTTTCTCCATGTACTGTGGCCCTGCCCAGATCTTCCTGTTGTAGCTACCTGTTTCCTTGACATATGCGTGCTTTTCATTTCCTAAAATTTAAGAACTTTACTTTTTTCTGAGATGAGAAAAAATGGTCAAGGTGACACACACCTGTAATCCTAGCACTTGGGAGGCTGAAGCAGGAGGATCACTGTGAAGTCAAGGCCAGCCTGAACTGCATAGTGAAACAGGTTTTGTTTTGGTTTAGGTTTTTTTGTTTGTTTGTTTGGTTGGTTGGTTGGTTGTTTTTGTTTGGTTGGTGGTTTTGTCTCAAAAAGACAGAAAAGAAAAGGAAAAGGAGAAGAGATTGGCTTGTGGAAATATCAGCAACCTCTGGCTATTTGTGTGCTTCCAAAGCAAAGTAGCATTAGCATTTGTATGTCAAAGGCTACCTATACCTGTGTATATGTTTACAGTGTTGTTGCTAATAGCTTCATAGACATAATATTGTCAAACTGAAATGTTAATGAGAAAAGTCATCAAAAAGTCATCTCTCTTTATGTAGGCAATGGCTAAATCTGAAAGGTTTATCAAAATGTAGGTTTTTCTAAGAGAAATAAAAGGTTGAAAATACCTAGGTCACTGTGGGGGATGGGGGCTCAGAATGAAAGTATCATTGTGTCAGTTAGTCCTGCCAAATGTTCAAATTTAAAACCATAGGGATCAGTTGCTTATAGCTGGTCAATGCCAAAAGCAGGTTCAAGGTGTCACCTTTAAAAAAAAAAAAAAAAAGAGAATGGAATACTGCAACAATAAAATGCAAATTGACTAAACTTTTCATTCTTCAAGTGCAGTTACATAAGAGCAGATTGTAGCTTGCCTAATATGAAAATACATCATCTAATTTAATTGTAAATATTTTGGGCACTGTAAAGCTAAGTGGTTTGGTCATTGGCAGTGCCACTTGATTTCAAGTGATCATATCAGGAGCTTTTTAACATTATAGAAGCATGTGCTTGAACAATTTTAAAGACTACACCTGTGATGCAATTGTGAGGAAGAATTCCTTGAAACAGTAAGATCTTAGCTTTGATTTGCACTGTTGGTTTGAAATATTAAGTATTTTATTTCAGAGACCCACCATTGGTTAAATTGTGGCATTTAACTTTGGAGTCAAAGTTAACTTGACTACAATGACTATTTTCTGAGCTGAATGTTGAAATAGATAAATGATAGAGAACCACCTTAAGTCATTAAAATTTTGGAAGTGGATATTTATAGGGATATGAGGAGGAAGTCGTGGCTTATTATATATGGGCACCAGTATTATATCCACAGTCAGCTTAGCCTTGAATATTCCTCTGCCCCATCTACACACATGCGTGCGTACACACACACAGGAGAGGTGACACCTGGACGTGGTACAAGATCCACTGTTGAAATGTCTTGCATACTGTCCCATTCTGTATTCCCATAATGGACAATTTCTGGGAATTTATATTGCTTTCTGGGTAATTTTCAACCAGAAGATCAGAAGTGTATCTTTCTTGCTCCAGTGCCACACTTCTTTCTTTTTAATTAAATTAAGATCATTCTTTTTTGTTATTTCTTTATGTGTGTCTTTCTTTCTCTCTTTCCCCCTTCTGCCCCACCTCCGTGGGTTCCTCCTCCTCCTAAACACAGTGAATTTCCTGCAAATTCTTAACTGAAATTTTCTCCTTTCTAGTCTTTCAACTATAGCTCCTACATGATGACTTGAAATTTTCATCTCTTAAACTCCATTCTTTTGATTTGCTCTAAAACTTTGCTACTTAGCAGTTCATTATCTACTTAAAACTGAGTGCAATAGTTCATGCCTATGATCATAGTTGTTTTAGGAGCTGAGGCAGGAGAATTGCTTAAATCTCAAAGGAAGAGACTAGCCTAGGGAATATAGGAAAACACTGTCCAAAAAGAAAATAGAGAAAGAGAGAAGTATTGTTGGTCTCAGGGTATCTCTCAAAAGTGGAGTGCTTGTGTGGCATAAGAGTGGCTGTGGGTTCAGTCCCCAGCACTCCCGAAAAATAAACCAAGCAAAAGAAAACATTTTTTTTTAACAAAATTGACTGTATTTTAACTCCCTTTGCTTGCTTCCAGCAAAGGGATTTTCTTCCCAAATTTCCCTTTTGACACTAGGGCCACTAATCTCTAACTACTAATGTTTTTTAAAATGGTACTGCAGATTGAGCCTAGGACCTTCACACCAAGCTACATCCACAGCTCTTTTTATTAGTTTTAAATTTTATTTGTTTCTGTATTTATTTTTAAATATTCAGGAGGTTTCGTTAAGTTGCCAGGCTGGGCTGAACCTTGTGATTTGCTTCCTGGCATACTCCCATTACAGGCCTGTCTCCTTTTCTTTTCTGCTGCTTTACTTCTCATGTCTAATCCCTAACTGCTTTCCGCTGACCCCTCCCTCTAAGATAATTTCTAAGAAATTACCTGTAGACTTGACTGTCTTCTGTATTTCCATTTTCACCTCCCTGCTCTGGACCTTCACCACTTAACACTATTGAGGTCATGTGCAAATCTTACGATATTCTTATAATTATTTCCTTAATTATACTTAAGTATGTTATTTAACCTTTTCTAAATCACGTGAAAGTACTTTGGAATTAACTCAAAGTCCTTTATTACCAGTGATCATTTAATCTACTTATCTTTTTTTTTTTTTACTACTTCCCCACAGCATCGGATCACACTGCTTTTTACCTTTTTTTGCTGCTGTTATTCTCAAGTAAAATACTGTCCATATCCACTTGCACCAGTAAGTTTCATTTTTCAGCTTAGCGTAGACAGAAATCCTGGGTGTGTTTTAATACCATTTATAAAGCCTGTGATTTAGACAGGTTAATTAGCCTCACTGTGCCTTAGTTTCCTTTTCTTTAAAAAATAAGCATATTTAATAGTATGTACCTTCCAGAGGTGTTGTGAGAATTAAGTTAGTTCACATATAAAAAGTACTTAATTTTGAGTATTATAGTAAAAATGCTTCAGGAATTTTGGCCATTTTCATCAAATAAAAATCTAGGTTAAGACCCATGTCAGCTAAGTTATTCTTCTGATATAATACTAAACTGCTGAAATAGTGTGAGATGGAAAGAAGTGTGAACGTTAAGGTCAAACAAACCAAGGTAACGGAAAGCATAACTATTGAAAGTATTTTAGTATTCACTTACAGATGTGATTATACATCTTCAACAAGAACCAGACCCAAAATTAGGCCCCTAGTTTTAATTCCCATTTAGTATTCTTCTATTAGCAGGTTGAATTTTTTAAATTTACTGATGCTGAGTAATAGCTGACAAATGTCTTTCTTCCCCATCAGATAAACACCAGCCACAGAACGCTCCAAAACAAGATAAATTCATCTCTCCAAATTAAAGAAAACTGAGATCCATGAGTGGGCACCGCTCAACAAGGAAACGATGTGGAGATTCTCACCCGGAGTCCTCCATGGGCTTCGGGCATATGAGTACTACAGGGTGTGTATTAAATAAATTATTTCAGTTACCTACACCACCACTGTCAAGACACCAGCTAAAGCGGCTAGAAGAACATAGATACCAGAGTGCTGGACGGTCCCTGCTTGAGCCTTTAATGCAGGGGTATTGGGAATGGTTAGTTGGAAGAGTTCCATCCTGGATTGCCCCAAATCTCATCACCATCATTGGACTCTTGATAAACATCTGTACAACTATTTTATTAGTCTTCTACTGCCCTACAGCTACAGAGCAGGTAAGAGGAACTTCTTCAACAATAGATAACAACATTATTTCTTATCAAAAACATTTATAATTGGGATTTGGGGGTCATTTCAGTTAAAGGTAAGACAATCTGACAGCTATCAGTTATTTTTAAATACATACACTGTGCAATAAAATCACAAATACAACCAACTTTGTGCAAAGGGTATATGCTAATCCTATTAGGTAAATTAGTACTAGAAGGAATTAACATGTGAAGTCTTAAACCTTTATGAAAGAATCCCCCCATACCCCTTTTATTTAGATGGTTGAATAAAGTCTTAGCAAATTTTAAATGATTGGAGAAAAACATTTCTGGTATGTAAGGCAATGTAGCTATAAATCAATCTTGTCAGAAGTATTTTTTCCTTCACTCCAGTGAAAATTGTTTAATATCTCTTCTTCCATAAACACATATGGCTTCACGTGTATCACTCTTATTCTAAGAGGGCAAGGAAAAGGTCAGAATGATATATTTTCTGTTCTGTGTACTATTCTGATTGCCATTAGAAAGGAAGCATAGTATTACTTACTAGCTAGACCTTCTCAAATTCACACTACTATTCTGTTTTTGCCCTCTATTCTTATACATGCACATTACTTGAAACCACAACTAGTACTCTTGATCAGAATGGGTAAATTAATGTTTATTTCTTTAGTTTTAATATTTCCTTGTCAAATGGTTAAGTCAAAGTAGTTAGATGGAAGAGAATCAGAAGTACTTGCTTTGCCTGTATTAATCAGAATAATCAGTCTCAGGTTACCCAGGAGGGTAGAAGGTGATTTTCAACTGAACATGGTGCATTATATGAGATCGTAATGGCTACCACATTCCTCATCTTGTTCTAAGCTTGAAATAATTTTTTAAAGCAGTCTTTCTGTGTGACTTAATCCTTGGAGGTGAAATTACCACTCTCCAATTCCTTGCTATTTTCATCAGTTCTTTTGTTTCTAGATATATCTCTTAAAGTAAATGGCTATTTAAGGTCACAGGTACCTATAAAATATGATTTTTACCTTCCAGGTAGTTATTTCCACCTCCTTGACTCTTTAATTCCTTCTTTACTGAACAAGTATTATTTGCATAGATTATGTGAATATATTTCTGGGCCTCCCTTATTTTCTTCAGTATCCTGTTTTACCTCAGTCAGGACCCCTTTAAAAGCAAAAACTAGTACAAGTGCTTAGGCATGCCCTGGGGTTATTTACTGTGTGTCCCTTGAGTTGTTTCCCATGAAGCTTACCTGAGCTGTGAACGGCTTTCACCAGAGTTTGATCCAGATCTCACGTGTCATTATAGGTATTGATACATAAGCAGAGGGAGTTAGGTTGATTTGCATGAAAACCCTCAGTCATCCTAAGGGAAGTCTAGGATGCGTTTCACGAAGTGGCAGTAGGTTTAAAAGCAGTTCAGCCACAAATAGTCATTTATTGAATACCAGGTATCATGATCCCTTTGATTATTTTACTTAGCCCTTGTTCTTAAGTGATTTAGAATTATTGCTGTCACCATGGAATTGATCAGAACTTGGGAAGCTTTCAGAAAAGAAAATGCTCTGATCACAGAGAAATTTTCCAAATTGCTGCTGGGAAGAATCGAAATAGTCTACAAGCCACTGTTTATTGCCCTGCAAGGAAAAGCAGTGTTCTGCAAAGGAAGGGTATGCTTGGGTGCATTTATTGCTGCATGCTAGAAATATTTGTTAGGCTTGAATCAGAAGGCATTAAAATAGGTCATGGCTATCTTCCGTGATAGGCTCTTTATTTCTGATCTTTTATAAGGTATATAAATTATCGTAGTCATACTTTATCATTCTGAATCTTATTTTGTGGTGTAATGAGTATTAAATAAGATCATGCTTTCAGGGTACCTAGCATATAATGAGATGTTTTTAATTGCATTTGTCAAAAGACCAGCATGGGTGTAACATTTGTGTGCATGTAAGTCCTCCAGCTCTGTTGGAGAAGCTCAGTAATGCCATGTATTTGCTGTTTGTTACCTTAACTGACTCACCTAAGAGTATCTCTGCAAAATTTTACAGATTGGTTTTAGTCCCTTACTCATCTACTGGGATTAGTGATAGCATGACTGATGCATATGTTTCTTCATTTAGTGTCTTCACCAGGCTGTTACTTAAGACCATACTTCTAGAATTACAAAGCTTTCTTTTTAAAATGACTCTGAGATTTGTAAAATAATGGAAACAAGGAAGAAATACATAAACATTAGATTAGTGTACTACAGATAGATATATATAGGGAGACAGGAAAATCAGAAGAGAGCTTAATTCTATCTTTTTTATACATGTAATTATTTTTCTGTTTTCTAGGATTCTGAGTTCACTGACAGTTCAGGTTAACTCTCTGTTCCATAATAATATTTCACACCGTTAAGATACTAAGATTAGACCCCAAGAAGACCCTATTTTTCTAGTTCCCTGAGACAGAGCTATCTTATTCTATATTCTTAAAGACAATAAACCAACTAGAAGCTCCCTTTTTATTTTTTTAATTTTATTTATTTATTTATTTATTGGTACTAAGAATCAAATTTAGGACCTTGTGCTTGCCAGGCACGCGCTTGTACCACTGAACTATATTCCTAGACCTCTCTTTAAAGATATATCATTTAAGTTCAATACCTACAATTATTTTCTGAAACTGTTCCTTGGAAGATACGACTATAAATATTTTTTTCTTAATATTGTACCTTATAGTTTTATTTCTCCTGTTACTAGTACAACTATACAAGCAGATCTAATACACAGTTCTCACTTAAAAATTCTAAAATGTTGTATGTGAAATTTTAATATACTAAAATATTTTTTTCCATAATTTTATTGAGAAACAAATAGCAATGAGACAATTTCAAACCAAATTGGTAGGACAGTTTTAATAATTAACACATTGCATACATTCTTCCTAGTGGTTAATTGCTGTGCAAGATGCGTACTTAATATCCTATTTACAAACACCATTAGAACAAATCCCTCTATTCATTAAGAGAATGTAACTATATATCTATCCTAACCACTTT
>NW_004524716.1:7130131-7133784 GCF_000260255.1 Octodon degus | reverse complement strand
TTCTTATATTTTGTTTTTATACTTTTCTTCTGTGTGGTTAAGACCAAGGTAAAGCAGGACCTATGCAACAAGAGTTGTAGCTTTTGGGTGTGATAAGGTCAGTGAAATCCCCTCAGGATTTATCCTAAGATCCTGTACCTCAGACTGTAGAACCTTTGTCAGTAGGAATTTTTGTTTTGTTTTGTTTTTTGTTTTTTGTTTCCAATGCCTTCAGGGCAGGTTTGGCTGGCTTGAGTTGTGGGGATCGAACCACAGCAACCTCAGCCTGACTGCTTTGTTGAAGCAGCCACTTAAAGAACTGAGCTAAGGGGCAGGCCCCCGACTATAAATATTTTTAAAATAATATTCTCAGCACTGTGAACACTGGATCATCATTTCCCTAGTATTGTATTAACTACTGATAAAGTTTAAATTATTTAAGTAAATATGGAAAATCAATATGTTATTTCCCCTTCTCAAATAGTCATAGTATGTATTAGCAGTATTAAAGACTGAAATAAGTCTAACAAGTGAAAAATCTGTTTATTATAGTTTAACCCACTGGTTTCCTCCTGAGATTAGCATGTAAAATTATTCATTGATTAACTCTTACAATCTTCTCAAAACACTGAGAATTTTGTAGAAGTGATATAGAGAAAGAAACTCCCAACCTGCTAGATACTGGTATGAGTTCATGTTCTCTAAAATCAAAGAATGAATTTTAGGAGCACTGGAGGTTAAGAGCAATATATATTTGTTAGGGGAAAGAAAAGTTTCTGTCCAAGAGAGAGACAAGGATATCCAGGTGGGTTGCCAAGAACCCTGCCTTTTCTAGGGATTTTTGTAAAGTGAAACCATAAGATGAGGTAGAAAAAAATGGGAAATTGCAAGTCAGACATGAGGTTGGACAAAACTCTGGTCAACCAGTAAGATTGTCAGGTAGAACTGATTAACTTTGGATCAAATGGGGAAGCCAGTCATGTAGCAAGTGGGCATGAATACATAATAGGAGCTTTTCCTATAGGGGCTTGAGTTAGTAACTTTTCTTGGATTTCTCAGGGTAGTAGAATTCTATTAGAATATCAATTCCTGATGTTTATTCTTAGGTAGTTATGTGGGTGCGTTTATTTTATCTTTTTTCTTGAGGTCTGGCCCACATCTGGAGGTGTCTCTCTCTCCCACAGTTACAAGGTATATTGTCTTCCATACTGGCTGCTTCGAGGGCCTAGACCTCACTACCCATATATTTCTATCTAATTTAGCGGCCTTCAACAGAAAGATACCCTAGTCTCTTACAGGACTTCTGTAAAATACAAACACTTTTTGGAGAAGGGATTAACTGTGGGACTACCCTTCAGATAGCAAAATTTGCAAACATTTAAGTCTCTTCTAAAATGGTGTATTTGCATGTAACCTACATACATCTTCCCTTATCCTTTAAATTATCAACAGATTACATATACTTAATAAAGTATAAATGCTTTGTAAGAACTCATTATCTGTATTGTTAAGGAATAAGAATAAAAGTTTGTACATATTCAGTATAGATGCAGTTTTTGTTTTTGTTTTTTTAATATTGAATATTTTAAAGCCTCCATTGGCTAAATCCATGTAGTAGAATCTCAGGGATATGGAGGGTTCACTATAAGTTATCTAAGATCTAATTTTTTTTTCTTTTTTTTTTTTTTTGGAGCTGGGGATTGAACTTAGACCCTTGTGCTGGCCAGGGAAGCGCATATTCTACTGAACCATCTCCCCGGCCCTACAATCCTAATTCTTTCAATAAGTTCTTCCTTATGTGGCATTTCTATGATGGAAGGTACATGTATCTTTTATAGCTTCTGACTAGCAGTACTTCTCCAGAGAATGGGCATAAAATACCTAAAAAGTATATCAAAGTGTATACTAGACAGACACAGCTAATGGTTCTGAAGTACACTTGCCTTTCTTATTCTGTTTCACAGGCGCCTCTCTGGGCATATGTTGCTTGTGCATGTGGCCTTTTCATTTACCAGTCTTTGGATGCTATAGATGGGAAGCAAGCAAGAAGAACCAATAGTAGTTCTCCTTTAGGAGAACTTTTTGATCATGGTTGTGATTCACTATCAACAGGTACATACTGGCTGCTTTTAATATTAATATTGACTGATAAAAATAACAAAAAGACTACAGTGAGGTCTGAAGATCTAAGATAAATAGGATTCTAATAAACAATTTTATATATGGAAAAATATGCTAAGGGAATAGCTTCCAAGCGTTTCTGCACAGTGGGAGGAAAGTAACTATGAAAGATGGTAATTTGCTTAATGTAGTAGTCATTTCACTGTATACCTATATCAAACAGCGTGTTGCACACTTTAAATATATGTAATTTTTTTAAATACTAGAAAAAATACACTAAAATGCCAGGATTTATTGGACTGCTGTAGGTAGATTGTAGGGATATATCTTTTTTGTAACATGTTGCAAGTTTTTAATGTAGTATTTTAGTATGAGTTTAGAGGAAAAAGAGATTAAGAAACTAATCAATTTCAGTGCTAATGATCAGACTCAGGGCTTTGGGTATGCTAGAGCAAGCTCTCGTACCACTGAGCTATACCTCCAACACTATACGAATTTCTACCTTTCCCTTTTATAAATATAGTTTCTCAGTTTTCTTACCATTTGGTAAGGTATTTGAAAGAAAACAAACAAAAAATACTGATAGTTTTATTTTCTGAATCCAGATTTTCAGTGTACTCAGTGTGATCAAAGTTTGCAGAAAATATTCACTTTATTTTATATAAAAATTAATTATAGTAAGAGAGACATTGCCATTGATCCCATTCAAATTACTTCCCATCATTTTTAATACATTTATTCCCTAATTCTTGCCACTTTCTGAAGCAGTTTTGGAAGTCCTCTTTAGTAGGGATCATTATTTAGATGTGCTATCGGCTGCTTCAATGTCCTTAATCAATTCAAAACATTTACTTTTTCTCATCATTTTAACTGTTAGGAAGGACCAGAAGATCTGGGCCATGGTGCCAGATCTGATGAATCAAGTGGATGATTTTATACTTGACAGAATTTGCCATAAGGTTTTTAATCCTTTGGGGGCATCAAGGACCCCTAGAAAAGACGCTGATGAAAGAGGACTTGCAGAGGTGCTTCAGAAAGTGGCAAAAATGACGGGATAAATGTGATGAAAAGGAGGAATTTTGGGGGGGAGATCAATGGCACTATGTCTTTTACTGTAATGATTTTGTTTTTAATTAAACATTCATTGTGTAATGAGCACACCTCAGGGATACATGTCAGAATAATTGCTTTACTGTACCCTGATATCAGCTTGCTTAGTATACAATGAAAACTTCAGAACTTTTAGAAGTCAAATTAGGAAAACCTCAAATGTTCCACTGAATAAAAGTTAGTTAAATATCTGGAAAGGTTATTTCACCAGCTGACTACAGAACGTCAGGTGTCCAAGTTTCATTTGAAATAACAGTTTTGCATTGTAATCTGAGTTCCAGATAAAGAAAAGACAATTATCAGTCAGAAGCATCTAGGTCCCTTTGTGGATTATTTGGGCTCTCTTCTTTTTTTTTTTTTTTTTTTTTTTTTTTTTTTTTTACTGGGGATTGAACTCAGATCTTTGTGCTATTACAAAAGTTCTGTGTAACTTTTTAGCACCA
>NW_004524716.1:7118655-7130031 GCF_000260255.1 Octodon degus | reverse complement strand
CCATCTCCCCGGCCCTACAATCCTAATTCTTTCAATAAGTTCTTCCTTATGTGGCATTTCTATGATGGAAGGTACATGTATCTTTTATAGCTTCTGACTAGCAGTACTTCTCCAGAGAATGGGCATAAAATACCTAAAAAGTATATCAAAGTGTATACTAGACAGACACAGCTAATGGTTCTGAAGTACACTTGCCTTTCTTATTCTGTTTCACAGGCGCCTCTCTGGGCATATGTTGCTTGTGCATGTGGCCTTTTCATTTACCAGTCTTTGGATGCTATAGATGGGAAGCAAGCAAGAAGAACCAATAGTAGTTCTCCTTTAGGAGAACTTTTTGATCATGGTTGTGATTCACTATCAACAGGTACATACTGGCTGCTTTTAATATTAATATTGACTGATAAAAATAACAAAAAGACTACAGTGAGGTCTGAAGATCTAAGATAAATAGGATTCTAATAAACAATTTTATATATGGAAAAATATGCTAAGGGAATAGCTTCCAAGCGTTTCTGCACAGTGGGAGGAAAGTAACTATGAAAGATGGTAATTTGCTTAATGTAGTAGTCATTTCACTGTATACCTATATCAAACAGCGTGTTGCACACTTTAAATATATGTAATTTTTTTAAATACTAGAAAAAATACACTAAAATGCCAGGATTTATTGGACTGCTGTAGGTAGATTGTAGGGATATATCTTTTTTGTAACATGTTGCAAGTTTTTAATGTAGTATTTTAGTATGAGTTTAGAGGAAAAAGAGATTAAGAAACTAATCAATTTCAGTGCTAATGATCAGACTCAGGGCTTTGGGTATGCTAGAGCAAGCTCTCGTACCACTGAGCTATACCTCCAACACTATACGAATTTCTACCTTTCCCTTTTATAAATATAGTTTCTCAGTTTTCTTACCATTTGGTAAGGTATTTGAAAGAAAACAAACAAAAAATACTGATAGTTTTATTTTCTGAATCCAGATTTTCAGTGTACTCAGTGTGATCAAAGTTTGCAGAAAATATTCACTTTATTTTATATAAAAATTAATTATAGTAAGAGAGACATTGCCATTGATCCCATTCAAATTACTTCCCATCATTTTTAATACATTTATTCCCTAATTCTTGCCACTTTCTGAAGCAGTTTTGGAAGTCCTCTTTAGTAGGGATCATTATTTAGATGTGCTATCGGCTGCTTCAATGTCCTTAATCAATTCAAAACATTTACTTTTTCTCATCATTTTAACTGTTAGGAAGGACCAGAAGATCTGGGCCATGGTGCCAGATCTGATGAATCAAGTGGATGATTTTATACTTGACAGAATTTGCCATAAGGTTTTTAATCCTTTGGGGGCATCAAGGACCCCTAGAAAAGACGCTGATGAAAGAGGACTTGCAGAGGTGCTTCAGAAAGTGGCAAAAATGACGGGATAAATGTGATGAAAAGGAGGAATTTTGGGGGGGAGATCAATGGCACTATGTCTTTTACTGTAATGATTTTGTTTTTAATTAAACATTCATTGTGTAATGAGCACACCTCAGGGATACATGTCAGAATAATTGCTTTACTGTACCCTGATATCAGCTTGCTTAGTATACAATGAAAACTTCAGAACTTTTAGAAGTCAAATTAGGAAAACCTCAAATGTTCCACTGAATAAAAGTTAGTTAAATATCTGGAAAGGTTATTTCACCAGCTGACTACAGAACGTCAGGTGTCCAAGTTTCATTTGAAATAACAGTTTTGCATTGTAATCTGAGTTCCAGATAAAGAAAAGACAATTATCAGTCAGAAGCATCTAGGTCCCTTTGTGGATTATTTGGGCTTTTTTTTTTTTTTTTTTGTATGTTTTCTTTTGCTGCTTTCCCTTGCAGCTTTTTACTATTACAAAAGTTCTGTGTAACTTTTTAGCACCACTATCTGTAAGTTAAGAGATTGTACAAAAGAAAAATAACAAAATATTTTACTTTTGCTTTCAAGAGCTTTGGTTTTTCTAAATGGTACAGTGAAAAGAGATTGAAATTATGAGGTAAAAGTCAGTGTAAAAGATTATATCCTACTTTCTTGTTATCATTGATAAATAAGAAGAGATTGTACATTCACAGAATATCTTTTTGTATCTAAAATCATGTCCAGCTCAGATAATGTTTGATATTCATGCTGTTAAGCTTTCATTGTGATTTTCCTTCTGCAGTTTTTGTGGTTCTTGGAACTTGTATTGCAGTGCAACTTGGGACGAATCCGGATTGGATGTTTTTTTGTTGTTTTGCTGGCACATTCATGTTTTATTGTGCTCACTGGCAAACGTATGTTTCCGGAACATTGCGGTTTGGAATGTAAGTAACACTTAATTTTGTTTTGCTTTCAAATATGAGTGTCAGAGTAAAAAACTATATGCCATTACATTCATCAGCAGTTTATAAAATGATCAATGCTAAGAAAATATTTTAAACATACCAATAAAACAGAAATTAATAATAAAAATCTAATAAATGTACCATAGAGGCAAAATAGTAAAGAGTTCTGATATAAAAAGTAATTGCAAATGTATATTTTTCTCAGTATTATTTATAGTTTGTCTTTAACATTTTCCTAGTCTTTCTCTGCCTTAAGTAACCACAAACTATTATAAACTATAACCATTTGGTTTGTCTTAATTCATTTTTAATTTTTAGTAATGCTGTTTTGAAAAATGGCAGAATTTGTTCTATTGGATTTCACAGTTTAATATTTCATTGCATATTATCTTACAGTTAATGTTTCCCTCTTACTAGAGATGGAATCTTGCAGGCCGTTACAGTATTTAAAAACTTACTTACCAGCCCATCTTAATGTAGTCTTTTCCAAGAAAAGCACTACCAACCATATGGTGTAGAAACTACATGAAAGAAAGAAAATGAACCATGGAAGTAAGAGAAGAACAAATAAGAGTTTTTAGGAGTGATTTGGTATCACAGTCTTAGAATTTGCCATTTAGCATTTTCCTGTAGTGAAGTTTACATTGGCAGAACTGTAAGATGCCCGTGGTGGACTCAGACACCTATGGAGGAGTAGCAAGAAACAAGTATACCAAGATCCAGAAAATCAAGGGCCTTCTGTGCCATGCCAAGAAATAGAGTATTTATCCCAAATCTATAAGGAACTTTCGTAAGATCTAAAGCCAGGAAATGACAAAAGTACCTTTTTAAAAGGTCGCTGTAGCAGAGTGTAAACTAAAGTAGGTTGTGACAGAACAAGGAGACCAGTTAGAATCATCAAGATAACCAACATGAGTGACATAGGCTGAGCTGACAAATAGCTTCACTTCTGCAGAAAAAGGTATAGATTGGAGAGGGGCCTAGGGATAGACTCAGCTGGGCATAATGGCATGTGCTAGGAACCCACCACTTGGGCAGTCAGGGCCACTTTGAGCCACATAGGGAGCTCCAGGCCAGCCTGAACTACCAAGCAAGACAGTGTCTCAGAAAACCAAAAATAGAAATAAAAGCAAAAAAGGTAGAAACTGTAAAGTATAACCTCTATTTGGGTTTAGAGGATGAGTGAGGGGTTGGCTACTAGGATAATTAGATAAAATGTCCATATGCATGGATGATTGGATTAAAAGGCATATTTAAAGGGAGAATTTTACTTAGAAAATGTATGTGAAAAATGTTAGACATCCAAATAGAACAAGAATAGCAGAAAACCTGAAAGAAAAAATCTTAGAAAGAAGTCCATGGAAATTATTGACCAGCCAGAATCAATGGAGACATGGAATTAAAACCCAGAATAGGGATGAATTTCAAAAAGCAACAGCACTGAGTGCTGCTAAGACTCAAAATGAGGACAGGAAAATATACACTGAATTTGGCATTATGAGCCATCTATAGTACTTTCTGAAGTACTATAGGGCAGAGAAACATTGTAATAAGTGGAATAAATAGAGTATTATTTATTAAACATTAAAAAGGTAGCTTATGACTGTGAGGGGAAGGAAACATTGATTATAGGAGAGACTGGAGGCCCCGAGATAGGAGAGTTTTGTGTTTTCAATGAAAAAATAATTTGAGCATACAGAAAAAAAATCCACTAATAAAGAGTTTGCAGATATGAGACAAGGGGAGAATTTATGTAGTAAGATAGTTAAAGAGTTGAAGCCAAAGAAGTTCCAGAGTGGTAGATGGAGGAAAAGATAACAAGGAAACTGTGACTAAACCTGATCTACTTCCTTATATTTCTGTTCTCAAAAAATTTTAGTATAGTTGAGGTTAAAGTTAACATCTGATTTTAAGTTAAATATTGATACAAGAGATTGTTTTTGATTTGGAAGTCAGATCCAGGTTTTAGAAGTTCTACATTTGCATTAAAGCAACATAGTACTTGCTTTTTAAATTGAAAGCAGACCACAGCATTCATAGGAACATACTTTGCAATGGAGGTATATAAAATACATGAATGTGTACCTAAAAAAAGTCTTAAAATATGATTAGGTTTCACTTATTTTTTATAAGGATATGTGATAAGACAGGTATGTAAGAGATTACATATTAAAATGCATAGAGAAGAAAATCAAAAGTTGTTTTGCTTATTAAGGAAAAAGCAAAACATTCAAAAGTGGTTAAGTGAAAAAATTTTTTTTCATTTTTTGTTTTTAGGGAAGAGTCTCACTACTAGATCAGACTCATAGTGATCTGCCTGTTTACAGCCTCCCAAGAGCTGGGATTACAGGCATGTGCCACCATGCCCAGTCTCAATTGCTGGCTCAGCACGCCCCAGGGGCAGGGGCAGCACAGCAGGCCCGGGGATTGAATCCCTGGCCCCTACGCCTGGGATTTAGCTATTTAGCCAGCCTTTGGTGAAGAAAATTTTAAGACCATTTTTTCTTACTTGTTTTTAGAGGACACAGAAAACAGCCCTAAGAACATTAGGAATCTTACTTAGAAACATTTTTATTAGAATTGCTTTTTTTATCCTTATATGCATAGTAAAAATCCTGAAAAAATTCTTTTCAATATGTGATTATACTTTTAATAACTTCATAAAATAGAATGTTTGCCAAATAAGGTTTGTTTTGTGTTTTTATATAGTCCCCCACTTCCACGCCCCCCCCCCCGGCAGTAGGAATTGAACCCAGGCATGCACTACCACTGAGCTACATCCCTAACCTCTTTTCCTCATTTTTTATTTTGAGTTAAGAGTCTCACTGTTTCATCTAGTTGAAACTGAAGCTTGTGATCTCTTGCCTCAACCAAAGTGCTATGATTACAGGCAAACACGCTGCACCTGGCTCCTTGGTCTTTTTAGTGTCTATCTCAAATTGGTGTTCAGTTTGCTCATAATATCTTTAACAAAATTCACACTAAATTTTCATTTATTTATGCATAACTAATTTCTACTCAAGAGTCTTAAATTATGAGAAAGCAAATATTCTTTGGATACATGTTTCCTGACATTATGAGCTGTATCTTCCAGCATCACATTGTGGTCACAGCTAAAAGCTGCCCTTGGTGGAGAATGTTAGTACCTATCACCTCTGGACAGAGCCCTATACTTCCAGTGCTCTTGGACTGAGCAGAGAGAGCCCTGCCGGAAAAGAGTGCTGAAAACTCAGTGGGCCCTTTCCTGACCTCATTTAGCCCGCGAGGGATTTTACCTGTGAAAGATTGGGGAGGATAATGAGGTTAGAGAACGGTAAGGGAAGGATTGGGCTGGTGAAAGAAGATTAAATATCATGAACTGAAGCTCATTCATTAATGTATTTTAAACTTTATTTAAAATGATTATGGATTTTACTCAGTAGAAGAGTGCACATCTCCATTCTCAAGTCCTACATTGAATTTATAACTTGAAGATGTTATAGTAATTTTCATACATTAATAAATGACAGTCCTTTTTATAAATTCATTTATAAAACCCTAAAATCTTTTTTAAAAAAATTATACTTAATGCAAAACATGTATTTTTCCACTTGGTAAAAGCAGGACTTTTAGTTAAATTATTATTTCAGAAAAAACAACACTGAAATTAGAACTGAATTCAGACCAGTTTTAAATTTGTTTTTGTAGGGGATGGAGGTATTGTTTGTTTGTTTGCTTTTTGTTTTTGATTTGGGTTGTTTGTTTTTGTTTTTGTTTTTGTTTTTTTTTTTTTTTTTTGTAGGACTGGGGATGCTTTTTGTTTTTGAGACAGAGTTTCATTACATAGTTCAGGCTGGCCTCGAACTGAAATTTTACCTTCCTGCCTCGTGCTGGGATTACAGGCATGCAACACAACCCCTAGTGAGGCCAGTAAACCTTGACTCATGTTATTTCCAAATTATCTTACCTGTATGTTTAAGCAAGCCTCACAGCTTTCATGAGCTTCATTTCCTAAATTATAAAATATATGAGTTTCAGGTTAGATGTTCTGCAGTAGTCTTTCTACTTATAAAGACTGTGAGTATATGAATTTTACAGATATTTTCTCATGTATGTGTTTATAATTACAGTAAATAAGCTGTTTATCTTCTCATTATATTTATTACATTTTTCAGTTTATGGTTCTAAGATTTCACATTTATATTAGCTAAAAACCATACCACCAAACATTAATTTCCATGTAGACGAATAATTTTTTCTTTTCTATGATTAAATGAAAACAGTAGACTGTCTATCCCACTGGTAGTCTGATATATCTAGTTCATCCTATCCAAGTAACTTCAAATAATAATAATTATTTGAAGACTTACTGTAATAGGCAGAGAACTATTGTTTAGTAATGTGGAATCCATTTTCTTTAGAAGAATTAGGTGTGGTGGCACATGTCTATAATCCCTACACTGGGAAACTGAGGCAAGAGGATAGAAATTTCAAGCTCAGCCTGGTCAATTTAACAATTTAGTGAGACTTTCTCAAAATGTTAAAAGGGCTTGGGACATAACTCAGTGCCAAGGCCCTGGGTTCAATCCCCAGTACTGGGGGCAAAAAGAATTAAGCAATGTTCTAGCTTGGATGTGAGGGCAATCGGACTGTAACATCTGTCACCCTATCGATTGCCAGGACTGATGCAGCTGATCTGGCTGATGAGGCAGGTGTCCCAGTACTTCCCCAGTGCTCCCTGTGCGTCACCCCCAAAACTGTGTGCTTTATCAGAGGTGGACCACCCCTGTAGAAGAGGACCATTGCCTTGGTCAAGGATATAGGAGTAGCTGCACTCCCCTGCGAGAACCTCCAACAAACTCTGAGAAAGTGGTCTTTCGAATACCTATATGGAATCTGCATATTTTTATGTTTAAGACCTACTACATGAATTATTAAATACTAGAGATACTCCTTTTAGTTTGTAGTTTCCCCGTGTAGTTTTTCTTTTTCTTCAGCAGTGATTCATGCATTTGGATTCTAGCTCTGTCTACTTAATTTTTTCAGTTATGAAAATCATTCTAAAAATGTATATTACTATAAAAACCTAGGTGCTACTTGGAGCACTCTGATCATTAGGTAAAACTAAGAACATATATTGGCATTTCTCAGTTCCTAATTTTGATTGGTGTAGTGTTTACTTGAAGCTACACTGCTTTTTTTCTATCACCATCTTTGTTCTCAAGCTTCAGCTACTGAACTGGATGTTTTATATATTTATTTTTTAACCACTAGTAAACTAATGCAGTGTAGTAATGAGTTGTAGTGCTGGTATGGAATTAGAAAACGAAAAAATGAAAAGATTCTGGATTTGAGGTTATCAGGCAATAGAATAGATAGACAATTTGGTTTTTGCTCTGTTTGTATCGAAAGAGAAGTCACATTGACTAGATTCTTTCACCCTTTCCGCATGCCATACATCGGAATATTCTGCTAATATTTTGATAAAGCACAATTTATAATGTGCTGAGGCTTGAGGTTGTAAATAAGTAAGAGACTGGTGGGTTTTCAGTATGCACCTTAAGGCTTCTGGAAAAAAAGATATATTAAAATATCTTCTGAGTTTACAGGGGGAAGAGTATTAAAACTTCTGGGAAGAATTGATTACTGATATCCTCATCAGCTCTCACAAAAAATCATTTAAATTCCTTCATATCCCTCATTAAATAGTGAATTAGAATTCAAGCCACATGCATTTATGATTTGTTTATGTTTCTTAAAACACAGAAATAAAAGTGAGACTTGCAAAGTAGGGAAGTCTGAGTAATTCCAGTATTGAAGGGATCTATATCATAGGAAGTATAATTATTTGACAAGTAGTATTCTTCACTCCTAAATAATTGAAAATTGACTCTTTATTTTTAGTACTGTTTCCAGCTGCTTGCTTACAAGTCATTTTTTCCAGTGTGTTACAATTTTAATTTTATGAATTTTTCTACTACTTTAATTTGAATTAGAAGTATTTGTGTATGCATGAAAACAGTATAGTAGTATATAAATTGCCTCATTAAACTTTAGGTGTCTGTATAAGGAAAATGCTACCTTTTAAATCTGTTTTTCTACCTGTTTTCATAGGGCTCTTTAGCAACAGCTCTGAGTAAAGTTATTTTGAAATGTTTGTCTCCTTATGCATAGATTCGATGTTACAGAGTCCCAGATCATAATTATAATATGCCAGCTTCTCACAGGAGCCCTGGGGCCATGGTTCTGGAACTTCACGGTAACTGCTAGACGTTCATGCTGTCTGACAAACAATGGTGTGAGCTCAGTAAAGACAGCCCCTTTGTCATGCACAGAGTAATTTCAAAAATCAAAAACCTTCCAGATTATCTTACAGATTATTAGAAAACAAATAATATATAATAGGGCAATAAAAATCCACCCTATTGATTAATATTTCTAGTAGTTTAATGCTAAAGCTAGTTCTTCTGTTTACCTATTGTGCCTAATACTATTTTTACTTTCTGTAATACTTTTTTTTAAGAAATACCTTTCCACCATTAGATGGGTTGGGGAGGGCTATTTTTATTTTAAAAATCACAAACAAGCAAGCAGAGTTTTTTTTTAGATAAGTTGAGATAAATGTAGAAATGATTCTGCTTATTTTCTTTACTTCTTAAGCATATCCTTTAAGCATTCTTCTGCTTAAATTAACAATCTTGGTATTATACAAATGTTACAGAAGCTATTTTCACTTCTGTTTAATGTTTTCTTTCTTTAGTTGTGCTTTGAACACTATATAAGCTTAGCTTTTCACATCACTCTAATCATCCTTTGAATACTTTCCTTTTTCAATTTTAAAAATACATAATGAAATGCTAAATGTAATGTAATGATTTTCTTTCATCTTAGAATTTTGTTTTTGACCTTAAGACCCTTAGAAGTTCAAAAGTACTTATTAGAAAACATTTTCTTAGATTATCCAGAATTCTGTACACTAGTAGGAAACTTCATTTACTAGAAAAAAAAACACAGCTTAGGTTCAGTTTATTCAAATAAATTGAACAATAAATGTTAATTGAATAAATTGGATCCATGGGAGATATTCAGGAAATGTTGGAAAACTGTCCATATGAAAACTTGACAGATGATTCCTCCAAAGGTACATTAAGTTTTCTACATTAAGTCCCCTTCCCTAAAAAGGAATATAAACATTTTAATATTGCTTCAGTGATATAATAAAAATCATAAATCCCTTGTTATCAGAGTTCCTTCTGAAGATATATGGCAGCTTTGTAAATCTAGTTAGTATTGATGGCTTTTGGAGACCTATTAAAAGTGACGAATCCACATCTTAATGTTTAGAAAGAAATATTCTAATTATATCTAAATGAATTTTATTTACTAGCATTCAAACCTATTAGCTTTTCCCTACTGTGTTCTAGCCCTTTTTTAAAAATTGTGTTAAAGTACAGAAGCATCATCCTGAAAGGCATAGATATGCTGAAAATAGCAAGTAAAAATTGCACACAAACATTTGCCCTATAATACCTGTTTAAGTTCTAATAGTTTATAGATTCTTTTAGACTTGATTATGATAGAGAGGAGGACTAAGTTCAGTTACTTTACTTAACTCCAGAGTTGTTACTAAATGAGGTGAGAGCGCTCTCCTTTCAGCTCTTGTGTTTCCAAAGGTGATAAAGATAAACTTCTCCTTAAATTTGAAACCTCTACTCTGGTTCCACTTCTGTTAGACTTGTTCTGTTTCAGCTCTTGACTATATTTTGTACTAATCAATTATTTGATGGGCTTTCTGTTTTTAGTTACAGAAAATCCAGGATCGATACAGTCATTCAGGTGGTAAATAATGCTGTTTTCAATAATTCAGCTTATTTCAAACAGATACGTAAGAGTTGTTTGCTCAATATATAGCATTAAAATTAAAAATACCCTTAATCACTCACCTGTATGGTTTTTGTTATTTAACACTAATTCCCATGCCCAGTTCATCCCTAAACAAGCTTACAAACTAAAATATTGGAAAACAGTATTGAATTTGTACTCTAATCTTTATTTCAGTCCATTAACATTCCACCCATAGGATTTCGAGTAAAATATATAATTAATGTCATGCTATAGTTATACATAAATTCCTTAAAATCCGATCTATTTATAATACATTTATTATTAACACACTAATCCTAGACTTGTGTTTCCAGATGCCATCAAATAGATGAGTTTTTAAGCAAAATGCTTCTTTTAAAACAAAAATTAGTAAGAAAATTATATAAATGAAGTTTCTTTGACTTTGTAAGTTTATCCCTGCTACACGTTCTGTGTTCTCCAAACTAATAGCCAACCCAAATTTTAACATCTTTACATTTACTGTTAATAGTTTCAAAACACACTTATACTTACAAATTAACTGCAAGTATACCTTTAACATCCTTATGATGTGTAGGAAATACTATAATTAGATCATTTTCTGATTTTAGAGGAGAAGACACATTAAAAGTTCTGGGAAGCCTGGTGTGGCATATGCCTGATCCCAGCACACTGGGCTACTGAAGGAGGCAGGATGATCATAAATTTGATCCCAGCCTGAGCAATTTAATGACTTATACCATGTCTCAGAATAAAAAAGTGAAAAGGACTAGGGATAAGCTCAGAAGGAAGATCCTGGGTTCAATCCCTAACACACGCGCATGCATGCGCGCACGCACGCACACACACAGAGGAAAAGATAACATGCTTATCAGCTCTCACAAAATGCCACGTAAAAATCTTTTTCATATCCCTTATTAAGCAGTGAGTTAGACTTCAGACCAAATGTGTTTGCCCTCTGAACACTGAGAAATAAAAATGAAAGTTGGAAAATAGTCAAGGGCTAGCTATTAGTACACTTCCTACTTAGTGTGTACGGGTCCCTGGGCACAGTTCCTAGCACCACAAAAAAAAAAAAAAAAAAAAACTCTCTCCTGGTTTTTCTGATTGTTTGTTTATTTATTGGTACTAGGGACTGAATGTATAGCCTTCATTCCTGTGCTTCCTTTTTTTTTTTTT
>NW_004524716.1:7081426-7118540 GCF_000260255.1 Octodon degus | reverse complement strand
CCCCCAACTTGGAAGCCAGCTCTTTTCATCACTTTTATTAAAGGCTTTTTTTTTTCTTTGTTTTGAGACAAGGTCTCATATGTAGTTCAGGGTGATCTTGAACCTGCTGTGTAGCCAGGTTGAACTTGCTGTAACACCGGATTCCAGACTGTGCCACCAAGTCCAACTTCTGGAGGCGCTTTTGTGCTTCTGCTAATCAGTGGGTTTCCTATACTGCCTTTATGGGGTGATGAAGGCCCCCTGAGATCCTCCCTTAACTAAAAGTATTCCTTGTTTAGAAGTTAAAGTTACTTTTACTCATTAAAGAATATTTTTTCTTTCCACTTACTAATACACCATTGGTATACGCCCCGGAATTGACTCCAGGGGCTTACTTTAGGTGTTAAAGATTATTTTGCTTGGCCTGCCACACTTCCAGCCTCCACCTCAGAAGTGTATGTGTGAGAGCTTATTGGTTTTCCTTTCTCTATTTTTCTTTTATGATAGCAATCAAAGCAATGTTTATTTCTAGGTTGTTCTGATCAGAATTTTTTATGGGTTGTTCACAGCCATTGGAGTAATTCTTTTTGTCCTTTAACAACTTACATTGAAGTAGAAAAGGGAAATTATTTTTAATATAGTTAAGAATTTAAATTCCTTCATGGGAATAGAAAATTTTGTTTTTTCCATCTAAAACTTCAGGTGGTAGAAATGTGATGCTGTAGATAAAAGATTTGTTTTTTTCCATTTGAAAAAATCACTTTGGCATCTTGTTTGTCCTTTTACAACATATCCCTTTGTCTTAAAGGGCTTCTTTTCTTTTTGGAAGTGATCAGTTTCTTTGGTAGTTTTTGCTTTTGAAGGATAGCCCCAGTACTTGGGAATATTATGATCTATAGCTCCACATTTTAAAAACGGTAATAATAAAGTGATAACAGAAGTGCCAAACTCTTGCCTTGTAAATAATGTCTTCTCTGCATAACCAAAAACTTAAAAGTGAGTTCCTTCCTAATAAGGTCCAGTAAATTGAGCCCATGCTGAAAGCTTCCTTATAGACCGTCACATAGCAAGCTCTTCAACAGAATCGTCAGTCCTTCTATTTATTAATATCAGCCACTCTCTTGTAGCTTGCTTTTTTCGGTCCTGGGAATGGCTTGTTGCTGCAGCCTTTATTGTTCTCATTCACTATTACAGCCACACTTGCAAGAGTGCTGTTAGGCACTTATGGTTTAGAACAGTAAGGGTGCTCATTGTGGAGTTCAGAGGATTACTCTAAAACAGAGAAGCAAATAGGAAAAAAATAGTCTTAACGGCCTGCCAGCTGGTAAGTTTTCCCCAGCATGCTCTCCCTGCATCAAGGAATTGTTGATCTAAACAGTGACAGCATCTGAAGAGTTAAGAAAACTGTCCTCCCAAATTTCAGACTGTACCAGAAAACTCCCAAAGAATTCCAGTTTAACACTTTGTAAATTCATGTTTCTTCTTCCCTGTTGTACTCATCCATGGTACAAAGATTTAATGAATGAGGTTCCCTCCATTTTTATTGTGTAATTCTATACTTCTGGCCCTTCCCCTTCCAAAAGGCTGCTTCATATATCCAGCAAAATGTAAGATGTCTACCCTCCTCCACCCAAGACAGAGTCGATCATCTTTGACATCTACCTGCTTAGTCTTCTGAGTCTGCTACTGAGTGTAATTCCCCTTATTGGCAACAGCACTCACCAGGTCAGCTCTACAGATTGTTCTTAGCCTACTTCAGTCCATTCTTTTTTCAGTAAATGTGTATACCAACATAGCTACATCATTATTTGTTTGATGCTAAACAGGCCTCTGTAATAAAACGTTGAGCTGGTAATGATAAACTTTTATTTGCAAGAGACTGTTTTCAACCCCACATATTTATTAAGGACACGCAAGCTTTTATATATTAAACTTATAGAGTATCTGCTTTAAGTATTAGTTTTAAAGATGGGAACTCTATTTTTTGGAAATTAAACCCCCACACTGTTGTTGATACCTGATTTTCTTAGACTGGTTACTTTTAATAAATTCATTTTATTGAAAAACTGTCACCATAAAAAGTTTACAGTTCAGTGTCTCCATCCTTACCTCCCAGCCATCCTGGTCCAACGTTGTCCTTTCCAATAAGTAACCACTTCCCTTTGTTTGTAATACATCCTCCCAAATGTGTACCTACAATTGCTTACAAAGGTAAAAGAATAATTTTCATCTTTTTTATATAAAAAAATAGCCAATGTGTATATATATACTGCAACCTTTTTCTCGTTTAGTATATATTTATTTTTCCATATCAATATTTAGAGAGCTACTTTCTGCCCCAATGTCTTTAAAAACTGCAAAAATACTCCATGGTATGAAAGTACCATAATTTATGTAGCCTATTCCATCACTGGAAATTTTTTAATGTTGTTATTATAAATAGTTCTGTATTGAACAACCTTGTATAGGCAAGCATATCTGTAGGATGTGCATTTGGATCCAGTAATCTGAAAATGCTAATCCAAAGGTTGTGTGCAGTGCAAGTGTACAGAAGGAAAGAACACTAGCATACGCTTCGCTCCTTGGTCCTTTTGCCTTTGGTTTTTGTTTTTTTTTTTCCCCATATTTCCAGGCTTCTAATTTCTATTGCCCTCTTTTTGCACCATGTTTGTCTCTTCTTGACTGTAACGTTATTTTACCAATCCCAAACTTAATTCTTGGCTTCTTGGCTGCTTTCATTATCTTCTTCCCAGAAATGTGAGGATAGTTCACCTAGTGAGGAGATCAGAATTGAGTGAATTTTTTTCACATGTTTACCATGGCAGGCATCAAATCTATCTAACGTGTAGTAAGTCTTTTGCAAGGTCCAGTGATTCATGTTACTTTAGTTAAAGCTCACCCTTTCTTTTCATTTGATACTATAAAGCATTTACTGCCAGATTTCATACTACATAGTCATGCAATGTAGTCCTCTGCTTGATACTCAAATTTAACACACATACCTTTTTGGTTTTGTTTTTTGTGGGAAAGGTTTAACTGTAGTTAAAGCCCAGCTGCAGTGAGTCAGAAATTTCCTTTGGAAAGGAGGGGTTTTTATTGCTCTGTAAATTTTACCAAATTAAAAGGCTCTTTTTCCTTTTTCCTCAATATTTGAAATTTTTTTTCCCTTGTTGTGCATGATAGAGGAATGCTGCTATGCTTGCAAGTAATCAACTTGAAATTGTTTTGAGTAATTCTGCTTTTTCGGCTTTTTGTACCTAATCAGAATTGATGTGACTGAAGTGCAAGTCTTCATAATAATCATGCATTTGCTGGCAGTGATTGGAGGACCTCCTTTTTGGCAATCTATGGTAACTGCGTTCACCCGTGTACCCATGTGCTGCATGTTGTCTTTGGCCTCTTTCCTAATATGGGATGACCCTGTTAGAAGGTAGAATGTAAAATTATTTTTCTAAAAGTGAAAAGTTACAGCGAACAATAGGACACAAACTTCTCCGGAAAGCATGGTAAATTTCCCTATTTGTATTACTTTAAGTCTATCTCAAGGCCATTTTGAAGGCTATTGAGAATTGAATCACTGTTACCTCGTTTTACATAGGAAGAAGTAGCAGGTAATGTAGCAAGTTAACCAGTTATAAGGTCTTTGTGAATTGTATGAGTCTACAGTTTTTATGCCATGTGCTTAAACTGGAATAACAAATTGGGAATCCCAGGTGTGGTGGCACATGCTGCCTATAATCCTAGTACTTAAGAGGCTGAGGCAGGAGGATTGCCAGTCTGATCTACGTAGCAAGTTCCAGTTCTGCATACTGAGACCCAATTGGAATAATAAAAAGTAGGATAAATGCTGATTGAATGAAATCAGTGCCAGGGGATTGTTTCAACAAGTGAGGTCCTTGCTTTTCAGTCTGACCTGAAATAGTCATTCTGCAGACACAAATTCTTTTTTTTCTCTGAGCGGTAATATATTGGGCCCAGAACACAAGCTGTGGAGCCAAAACCTGGGTGTGACCCAGGCTCCAGTTCTGTGGTATGCGAACTTGATATGCTATATAACTCTCTGGCTTCATTTCTTCCTGTGTAAAATGAGGACAGTAATAGCTTGTGGGTTAAATAAGTTAATATTTGTAAAGCACTTAGAGTAGTGGCTGTCAAGTAAGAAAAGCAGATGCTTTTCTTATTATTTAAATATTTTCTATTCAGTTTGTAAGATCTAGATCAAAATAGCTTATATTTTCTGGTTGTCAGTTAACTGCCAGTCACTACTACCACTCCTTCAGAATTAAAAATAATTCATGATCAACTGGAACAATTCTGAAATTTATATTCTAGATTTTACTATAAAAATCCTGTTGGTTTTTATTATTAATATGTATATATGAATTGTATTACTTTTGCTCTTCAATAAATACTTTTCAAAAGGCCGGGTGTTCAATCCCTGGGCCTGCCATGCTGGCCCTTCCTCCATAGGGTGAGCTGAGACTGGGCATGGTGGAGCTCGCCTGTAATCCCAGCTCTTAGGATTACTATGAGTCAGATCTAGTAGTGAGACCCTGAACACCCTGTGGATCCTTCACTAAAATACAAATAAGTAAATAAGTAAAAATCTGAATACTTTTCAATTTAGCCTTATAGGAAAGGCAGACTAGATTTTGATTCTGTAAAGCCAGATCATAAAACCCATAGTCCGCCCCAACTTCCAGTTGACTATATTGTGTATTATTTTTATAAGCTCTGTGGTATAAACCAAAAAAAAGATTTTGAATACTTTAAACATAAGTTATGTATAAAGTTTCAGCACATTTATATTAAAAAATTGGATTTCTAGCATTTGAAAACAAGTTAGCATCTGGTTTATATGTCTAATTATGCTCAAATACAGAAATGCATAAAGCATTATAAATGAAGTTATCTACACACATACCTGTATCCTCATTTCTTTGGGGATATCTGGCAGTAAATTGATCCAGAAATATGTTTTATCTTCCCCTATAAGATCTGTATATATAATACATAATTTTTAGAGGTCAAATATTTCATCCTACCTTTACTTGTAATTAACAGTGTAAAATAATATGATTATCCTTTTTTAAAACTAAGATAACAATCCAAGATGATAAGATTATCCGTTTTTAAAGTTATCAGGGAAACTTTCAGATTTAAGACTGAAATGGAGTTCCAAGACCAAGCAATCTACATGTAAGATTAATGAGATTAAATTGCAGTAAGAAAGCAGATTCTGCCAGGCTTGCTGGCACATGCCTGTAATCCCAACACTTGGAAAGCTGAGCCAGGAGGATGGCTGCAAACTTGAGGCCAGTGAGGGCTCCATAGTAAGTTCAAGGCAGCCTGAACTACATAATAAGACATTGCCTCTCGAAAAGAAAAGTAAAACAGATCCTTAGGTCTCTGTCCTATTAGTTTCATTGGTCCTACTGTTATGACATTGTTAAATGAAAAGAAAAGGACCTGAGTTGGGTAATAATAGAAGACAGAATAAAACATTCTCAACAGATTCTCCCAAATGTTTTACTTTTCCCTCAAATATTTCACATTTTGGATTATCTTAGATTTTGGAATATTTGTATAATCTACCACCTGAGTATCTCTAACCTACAACTCCAAAGTTTGAAATGCTCCAAAATCTCAAACCTTTTGAGGGTCAAATTTTGGATTTTGGAGTACTTTGGATGTTAGGATTGCAGTTGTTTAACCTGTATTACTTTTTCCTTGGTTTATGGGTTCATTGCTAGATGCAGTGTTCTGAATTGCATTGTGTTAATTCAGGAATAGTTACTAAATGTAAATGTAGTGCTGCCATTTATTTGTGTGCCAAAAGGAGAAAGTATATAAATTTTTGTTTGTGGCCATAAAATAAATAATTGCTGCCCAAATCCTCATTAAATTAAACTAATCCAGATTAAATTAGGTTAGATTAAATGGTCATTACTGATATTCAGGAAGCAAATTTATGATAAAAACAAAACACTACAAGTGTCTTCATAAGATTGATTCCTGAAGATCAGCTCTTTAGCACAGGTAAGTAACTTACATCTATTGTATTTGGATTACCCATTCCTTGCAACTTTTTTCCCTGAAAGAGATGGGTTTGTACTAAAGATTACAATGAGATTGTGTTATTGATGTTTTCCTGGAGTTGTTTGGTTGCTTTATTTTGTTTTTGATATCTTAAGGAAAAAAATTATTTCAGTATGTAAAAGCTAGGGTGTAGTTCACATCTTTTGAGAAACAAAACCCATAATTTTTGTGTATTGTTTCCCTAGAAGCATATATTCTTTTAAAATATCTTCTATCTGTTCACTAGAGAGACTGTCCTTACTTTGAAGAAGACCCACATATAATCCACTTGTGGTTACTTTCACTGACATTTAACTCTTAAATGCAATAGTTTTATCAAATATGCATTAATTCAGACACATATTTTAGGATTCACTTAAAGCAGCTAAGTGAGTATTACTACAGGTGAAATTTAGGATCATGTATTAGGATTGGAATCTTACAGTGTAGTATATATTTTGGCTTTTTTTTTTTTTTTTTTTTTTTTTTTTTTTTTTTTTTGCGGAACCAGGAATTGAACTCAGGCCCTTGTACTTGCCAGGGAAGCGCTTATTCCACTGAGCCATCTCCCCGGCCCCTTGGCTGTCATTTTTTAACTAAAAGATAATTCGTACATGGTGACTGAAACACATAGGGAATATAATATGTTATCATTTGCTGTATTTGGGTGGAATTTGTTTAAAAGGATTTACAAATAGGCCTTCCCCATATTTATTTGGAAGAAAGTATCAAATCTTTAAATGATACTTTCTCTTTTTGCTAAAATCTACAAAACCTTTAAGAACATTTTTAATGCTCATGAGAAAACATTTAATGTTTAATAACTGATAATGATACGCATTCATCCTAATTTTTTAACTAAAAGCATGTTTATTGAAATCTGGCAGAAGTACTAACAATTTAAGATTTTTTTTGTTGTTGATTTTGATATCTAGTCATTGCTTTCCAAAGTGCATTACATTATTTAGATGTATATTTTCATGACTTGAATCCAGAGGGTTTTCCTTTGGCTATGGGACAGGTACCATAATCCAAGAGTTTTTGCCTCCTATCCCCCAACTCTAAGATTTAACATCAAACCCAGAGCCTTTGCACTGAACTACGTCCCCCACTACATTGTTTGTGTGTGTGGTTGGTTGGTTGGTTGGTTGGTTGGTTTGAGATGGGGTCTTTAACTAAATTACCCAGGCTGGACTTGGATTTTTGATCCTCCTGCATCATACTCTCAGGGTATTAGAATTGTAGGTGTGTTCCACCTAGCCCAGTTCTCAAAGGAATTCTTAATCATCTAGCCTTTAAAGTTTACTGAAATTCCAGAAAGGCCTGAGATAAAAGTGTAAACAGCTATTGGCTATTTCTATAGGGTAGATCTACTTTCACCACCTTTGATGAGTAATAATAACAAGAGGACAGAAAAAGAAAGATTGAAAAGAGCAGGATGTGCCTACCCTCCTCTGTCATGGGGACAAATGACAACCTTCTAGCTACTTAATACTTTTCCTAAGTAGTTCATCTGGTACCAATTTCTAAGAATCACTAGTAAGACTTGGGACTCTGCTGACTCCAGCCTTCCTTCGCTTTGCCTCACATTTTCGTATAGCTACCCACCTTTTCGATTGTTAATTTGGGAGCAGGCTGTTTCTTCATACCCTTCCCCAAACAAGAACTCTACCTACACAACTAGAGAAAGGGAGATCTAAACATTCTTTCAACAATATATATTGAGCACCTACCAAAATCAAAATCAGGGCTCTAGAGACAATACAAAAATTAATTCAAACATCCTATATCCACAAGTTTATATTTCAATATATAAACTAACATATATGACAGAAGTGGTAAGAGCCTAAAAACGTTTATAGTACTTTACTCTTAGATCTTAGCTTGCTTGCTTACTTTGTGATCCTAGCCTTATACTAATGTTTGTGTTTATTCTTTCTTCTTTCAAAGGGCAACAATTTCCATGATCCTAAAGCAGTGTCACCATAGATATGATGTTTAATCTGTCCAATCATGACACAGATTACTATTATATACAATTGGCACTCATCCAGTACCCTGTCCCTAATACAGGGTGCCCCTGTAATGGAGTAACGCTCTGCTTCTTTTGGAATCTGGGCAAGTGTAGTATTTCCACCTTTGCTAGAGACATTTTTTGTCTCTATGGAGGGAAGAGTGGGAGGGATGGCTGGAGGAAAGACTGGAACTAGGAAAGTAGCCAGAGTATAGTGTTCTAGTCAGGTACCTCAGATTTGGATTGTGATGTCCCTAGTTTACTGAACCACAGCAGGAAAATTCATGGTGGTATTTACTCTTTTAATAAAAACAAGCTTTGAACCCAGACTGCTAGGATTGGTATCAGGGGAAAAGATCATTTAGGATGCTCCATAAAATTCTTGACTTTATTTTAGGTTGACTTATCTCATTTTAGAAAATTAAATACTGCTGCAGTACATCTTGAAATTTCAACAGTTCCTTTCTCTTTTAGAGCTGCAGTTTTGTAAAAGGTTGAGTTATATAAACAAAGCTAAGTTCTAGAGAGTTTTGAAGAAATGGAGTATCCAAAAAATAAAATGTATGTTTCCCAATTTTACTTGGGTTTTAAACATTTGAAGAAAAGGGAAATGTCCCTTTTCCAATTTGATTTTAAAAGTGTATGTAGATGACAGTCCTGAAAAGCACTATGTAACCTAAATTAAAATGCTTTCACCCAGGCATGGTGCCACACACCTGTAATCCCAGCACTCTGGAAGCCTGAGACAGAAGGGTCATAAATTTGAGCCCAGTGTAGGAAACTTAGTGACTTAGCAAGACCGTGTCTCAAAATTTAAAGAGGTTTGGGGATGTCGCTTAGTTCAGAGGCCCAAGATTCAATCCCTGCGATGAACCATTGTGGGTTTTTAGAATATTGTTTCTATGATTGTTTGTTTCTGTTACTAGAATTTATCTTACTATTAGTTTCTTTTCAATCCATATAGGACAAATTTTGAAAGCAGAAAATCTAAGGCTGCGCAAAAGAACAATCTAAAATGATTTTAGAAGTTTAGTGTAAGTGTCTTTCATTTTAAATGAGGGATATGCTTGCAAGATGAAATACACATTATCAGTCCACTCAGCCCCTCTTTAAGTAAATCAGTCCACATTTTCATTATACAGTTTGAAAGCAATATATTATTTACTTTTCTGAAAAACAAACATTAAAAATTTGGAGACATAATTGTAGAGCTGTATCAGCGTGGCTTTGCTTGGTAGGATTTTTCTTCTCCATGTGATTGCCACTTCATTTGCCCTCAGCTTTCACTAGCTGCTTGTAGCCTAACAAGTTGGAGTTGGGGACTCTTCAGAGTACAACTTTTTATTCTATTCTCTACTTTGCAGATACTAAAATCTAGTTGCAAATATTTTTATTCCTTTATATTCCATAGCTTCCCACAATAATTCAGAATCCACTACAAATTTAGATACAGAGTTCAAAATAGAAAAAAGACAAGGCTGATCCCTTTGTGAGAAGGCCAGAAGATAGCATAGTTATTGTTGCCAGGCCTCTGGAATGCATTAGGAAAATCTTCCTTTGCTTATGGTACAAATTAATAAAGTTGGGTCTATATTTTTAGGTTGCTATCAGAATGAGATTATTTTTATGCAGCCTCATTTCTTGAGACTTGTTACATTGTTCATAATGAAGAGGAAGAAGCTTCTATTGCTTGAAACATTAACTGGAGCGAATGGAGAGAATCTGGGAAAGAAAATCAAATATTTGTACTGTATTATTTGAGTTTGTATATATTTTAATTGTTCTTTTTCTCTATTAAAGATTCCAGTGCTGAATATTCAAATGAAAATTTTTCCTGCACTTTGTACAGTAGCAGGGACTATATTTTCCTGTACAAATTACTTCCGAGTAATCTTCACAGGTGGTGTTGGCAAAAATGGATCAACAATAGCAGTGAGTATTTTTAGGTTTTCAGTTTTTTCCAAACTAGGACTTGGTTCTATGGCTGCTTTGTTTTTCAATTGAGATTTATAAAATCATTTCTTAATTTAGAATTTCTATTTAGCTTTGGGGAAAAAAGGCAATAACTTGTTTTATGTGTATGTCTATAAACTTGCTACTATATATGCCTAAGTTTTGTGCATATACACATTTAAATAGTTGTAGTAAATATGAACTTCTTTGTAAAAATAAGCCTGACCTATTGTGTGAACATTTGAATTTATACCTTACCAATTCAGATTGCTGTTTTTCATTAGCCATTCTGGTGTTTCATTTATAGAAATTGTTGGCTGTCAAGGACCATGAAATTCTAGAAAATTTTACTTAAACTACTTTATGGCATACACAAATACAAAATGGACATTCATCTGTTTTCCCTTTTTGGTTTAGTTCAGTTATTTGAATATTATAGTTGTGTTAACTCAGCAAAATATTCTAAAAGGGTCCAGTAGTCCATAATAGTATTGGGTCTTCCCCTTTACTGGCAGTGTCAGAAATTGTTGACCCGAGTCCCCTACAGCTCAACATAACACTATGGCTTTACTTCTTATACTTCATTTTTATACTTTTCTGCTGGATGGTTAAGACCAAGATAAATCAAGACCTATGCAATACTTTATGGCAAATCCATAGTATATTTAATGAGTATTGAATACTGTTAACTTTTCTCTTATGCTGTATAGGGAACAAGTGTACTCTCCCCTTTCCTCCATATTGGATCAGTGATTACATTAGCTGTAATGATCTACAAGAAATCGGCAGTTCAGCTTTTTGAAAAGCATCCCTGTCTTTATATACTGACATTTGGTTTTGTATCAGCTAAAATTACGAATAAGCTTGTGGTAAGCACCTCAATTTGTGTTTGTGTGTTTGTGTGTGTTGGTTGTAAAATTGCCTCCTATTTTGGTTTTATGGACATGGTTTTATTCTGGAGGGGTTTTTAGTTTTAGTTTTGGTTTTTTTTCTAATTGGTCCTAGAGTTGAAAATAAAAACCTCTTGATGTCAACATGAGAACTACTTTGACTCTTAAAGCTACCATCTGAGGATTCCTGAACTCCTTTGAACCTCTCTAACTGTTCACCATCCTGTCCTCTATTGCATTTGGTTATTCAGTATATCTGTACTTGCCAGTTTTGATCTGTACAATCAAATTAAGGCTCCATATAAAAAAGTGGTTTTTGCTAGCTAAGTTAACATAGTGTATCTCATTCTTTCTCATGCATCCTTTATATCAGTGAGTTTTTAGTTGTGCAAATTCAGCAATCAGTGCTAAGTAATTCTTGAGATGAGATGTTTGAATATTGCTGAGTTACTATTTTCCTCCTAGCTGCTGTAATGTGAAAGTGCCTACAACACTAATTTCTTTCTCTTCATAGGTTGCACACATGACCAAAAGTGAAATGCATTTGCATGATACAGCATTTATTGGTCCTGCACTTTTGTTTCTGGACCAGTATTTTAACAGCTTTATCGATGAGTATATTGTACTTTGGATTGCTCTGGTAAGTGTCATATATGCTTACTGTATAATTGGACATGACTTGTCCTGGTTCAGTGAGGGAAACCTCATAGAATTGTAAGGACTGAGAATGTCAGAAATCCCTGCATAGGAAGAAGAATAAAAATCACTGATGGCTTCACACTTAGCACTTTTTTTTTTTACACTGTTATTAGTTCTGCCTATATTAGGACTTACCAAATTCCAAATTTCTGACTATGTAAAGCAGAAATTCAAACTGCAGTCTGTGGGTCTGGAGATGGATTACCAGCTATAGCCATTCCTTTATATACTCTCTGTGTCCGCTTTCATGCGGTGGAAGCACAGCTAGGACGTTGTGACAAACGTGATACAGTGCACAGAACTTAACATACTTACTGTCTAAGAGTTTGTTGTTCCTTAATGTAAAGGAAAAGTCATGAGGCAGTTTAATTACTCAATTGTAGAGAGTCAGCAGCAAATCTGAATAGAGAAGGAAGTCAGAAGCCATTCCTCCTTTCTTTCTGGAAGCTGAGGAGGGGACTAAGCTTATGCTAAGAATCTAATGGTCTCTTTTCTTTCCAGGTCTTCTCTTTCTTTGATTTGATTCGCTACTGTGTCAGTGTTTGCAATCAGATTGCGTCTCACCTACACATACATGTCTTCAGAATCAAGGTCTCTACGGGTCATTCTAATCATCACTGATGGTGTAGTGGTGTTACATAGGAAACTCATGTTTTCTGCAGGAAAGAATCTGAACATATTAAGGAGAATAGGGGTGGGTGCGAACAAATATAATTTATAATAATCAATGTTGTATAACTTTCATTCTTTGTTATTGGTAACACTCCCTAACCTTTGTGAGAATGGGAATTTCAAGTCCCATCCTGTAAATTATACGTGATGTCATACAGCATTTGGCCCAAGAAAGCATGCAGGAAAAAATGCCATGTGTTTGTTAATTATCCTGGATTCAGAATAATATTGTCATGTGGAGCAGGTCTCAAATGGTGGAGATTTCTAATGTAGAATATTTACAAGCCAAATGATGGTTGCTTTATATTTTTAACAAATCATTATCTTTTAGTAACATCCTTGTCTAGTATCTTCTCAAGCTTTCTTTACTAAGAAATTCAGCTTGTGACAGATACATCCCACGAGTTTGTGAGATGCAGTGAGTGAGAAAGACCTTGAATTTGGATTGAAAGGTTTTCTAGCTTTACATTATTGAGAGGGGAAAAAATGTCTTATCGTTGCTCAAGAAATGGTTATCTCATGGGCTTGGGAAATTCTGTTAGCATGCATTATATGATAACTTTGTCAATCCATTTTATTTTTTTAAATAAATATATGATCTAAAAACCAGTTTGTTTGAAATTTTATTCAGTGCAAAGGCAAATTTAAGTTTTAATGTCATTTTAAAAAATTAAGCAAAATTTATTTCTGTTCTTTAATAAATAAGGAAGTCCAATCTGCTATGTTGTCAGGCCTTCCTGTCTGGTAGAAACTGTCTAACTTAAAAAGAGAACTGATCATTTTCCCTCGCATGAGTTGTGTTGCAATAGTTATCCTTGTGATTCTCCATCACTTGGGAACTTCAGACCTTTCCCTGACATTTTTGGTAGTTGCGTGGGCCTCCCAGCGGGGTCACTTGCACTTTGCTTTTTGTTACTCTTCTTCCCAATACTTATACTACAGTTTGAAATAGGAGCTAAGTATCTTCTATGAAACAGATCTTTTTACTTTTTATATAGATGTTCTGTTGTTACATAAAGAGGGAGACAACACAAAATATTTAAGGCTATAAAGGTATCTTATTAATGACTTTTATTAATATCTTCTTCCACAATCACAAATAAATAGTAATTGCACTGCCTTGTCTAGCAGCAGGGACCATAATTTCTTGCACTTGTAATGGTTCCAACAATTCGGTGTACATCTGAATTGGCAAAGAGTGTTAAAAATTTTCTCTTTTTTTGCCAGTCTTCACATAGAAAAGAAATCTCTCATTACCTTTTCTTGCTAGCAACCTCTCCAACTTTCAGGGTAGAAAAATTCTAGGGCAACTCAAGTTTTGAAAGCTAGGACAAAGCGTGAGAAAGATGGAAGGATAAATCTTACTGGATGTAGTTGTATCTGTTGTTTTACTTGATTATCATACTACACTTAGCAGGTGTTCATTACCTACAATAGAAATTCAAGGTGGGAGGAGTTAGATGGTGTATCAGTGTCACCCAGTATTGATATTTTTCATATTGGAGACTAAAATCCAGATCTTCTGAATTCGGTTCCAGTGTTTTCTTCTTTACCAGACAAAGCTGAAAACCATCCTGTCAAGGCTAATTGAAATGTATGTTTTAGAATCTTCTTAAGAATAAAGGGAAACTGGAAAAGCACCAGATACTCATGTATGCTTCCTTCAGTGCTACTATCAGCATCAGATCTAGGATACATTTATAGAAAACCTCAGCCCTGATTCTTGTGTATTTACCTTCCCAACTATCAAGTTCAGCCAACGAAGCTTTTAAAAACTACCAATTTCCAGATCCTGTCACCAGTATTTTCATAAGCTGCTCAGCATTCTCGTTCTGTTCTAAAACGTTTTGAGGTACAACTAGGTTTGGAAACTAGTCACAAATTAATGCAAAAGGGTGTAATGATTCTTTGAGGCTGTCGAGCATAGCAGCATAGTTACGGTGGTGTGGACAGTGGAACATGTGCCGTATCTCAGAATCAGCCACATTGGCTTTAGTTCGCTACCTCTCTCCCCTATTCTGCTCTCCAAAATATTCTCTTTGTAAGAGTCAAACCTGAGATCCACACTTGAACACATTTTTAAAGGTAACATTTTTGAAAGAGATCCACCTAAAAATGTTCCCTGTGTCCTGCAATGTTTAAACAGAAGCTGCTAGTGGAAGCATAAAGGGAGGAGGAGCTCAGCTTTGGATGCTTATAGTGATTATTCGGGGGGGTTGGGGGGGCTGCAGAAAAATATGTGTCAAGTCAGGGATCCCTCCACCTTTAGCTTAAAAAAAAAACGTTTCTCAAAATAACAAGCAGGTGGAGGTAGGATGTGTAAGACAGACGGTAAAGTACTGGTCCAGACGGAGTGGTAGGCAGTCAGCCTATTTACAAAAGCCAGGCAGTATCCATGCTAGCCTCTGTTGTCTGAGATTCTCTGGCAGCTGGCAGCCTAGAAGGACCTCTTGAGAACCAGACTGCTGCCTTGTGTCTGGTGCTGCTGCTGCCTTTACCAGGATTTTTTGACCTTCCTGTCAGAAGTGGAGTTGCTACCCTGGCATAGTAGCGTACATGGATAATCTCAGCTGTCTGAGAGGCTGAAGCAGTAGGGTCACAACTTTGTGATTTAGGTGAGACTCTCAGAAAAGAAAAAAAAAAAGACTGAAAATGAAGCTCAATACAGAGGCCCTAGATTTAATCCCCATTGCCACCTCAAAAAATAAAGCTTCTGCCCCATATGGTTCTGTGACTCCAACCACAGCCCACTTCTAGTCCAGTTTATTCTCTCATGTATTGCCCCACAGAACACGATTTTCATCTTAACTCTCATCCTCACATGTCCTCAGACCTCCATGTGTTTGTTTGTTTGAAGGAACCACACTTTGGGGCCTTTCTCTGTGCAGGATCTTCTAATAATGGCTTCCAGGAGATGATAGCTTACAGTGCATTCCAACCAAGCACCTACAACACCAGTGCTGTTTCCTGCTCTGCCTCTTCTGAAAAACACGTAGTTTGGAGTCCAGTTCTTTGAGTTTGGGGACAAAGCCCTCAAAAGTCCTAGGGAGGTTGATACCAAGGATCCCAAACTCGTATACCGGTTTGAAGCAAGACCCAGTCACTGGGACTCAGGACTCGGAAGCAGTGAATTCTAGAAGCTGAGAGTTGCCAGTCCTACCACACTGGCAGGGACCAAAGTCCACAACTGACCTATAGGTCTAGTCTCTCCTGTTCACCACAGTTCTTGTATCAGTCTTTTCCCTTGTTTTCTTCTGTTTCTTCTGTTCCTCATATTCAAGTATTTTCTTTTGGAAATAACCTGTGGGTTCAAATGTGTTAGAGGCATCTAATGTGACCAGGCAAGCAATAATGAACTCAGAAATAAGGGTGGGAAATATGCTTTGTGTCCCTCACCTCCCCCATACATCCATTGCTGCTGTTGTGCTCAGACTGTCATAGGCCTCTAGAGATACAGAACTGTTTGGCCCAAAAAGGAGTTTACAAATGATAATTCACAGAGATTGGCCCTAAAATGAAAGAAAAAAGATGTCCTTCCAACTAATCAACAGACCAGCTTTTATAAACTATCAGTCTGTGAGGCACTGTCTTAATTTTCAGGGGACTTTCAGTCTCATTAAAAAAATTTACGGCTGTTTTGTGGATCTCGGGGAAAGACTGCCTGCCCCTGTAGAGGTGACCCACCCTGGAGTGAGACCTGAGTTTTCTGAACTGTACCTGCAGGTGGATTCTTGCTCTTCTCAGCTTCCTGGATGAAAAGGGAGAAGAGTTGTGTCTTCACAAACTTCTTCACAAATCGGCGGTTGGTCTTGGAGGCCAGAGCTTTATAGAAGGAGCGTTCTTGGAAGTAACCTTGCCCGTTTGACTCCCGCTTGATATAGGAAGCATAGTGGCCCACCGTCTTGACAAAGAACTGCACAAAAGGACCTGAAACATGCTCATTGATTTCTTCTGGAGCTGCAAGGGACAGATAAAGGTCATCTCAAAGGGTAGCAGAAGGATAAAACTGCCCAAAGTCATCTCCATATATAGTTCTCATTACAGGCCCAAAGTTCCCAAGGAGAGCAGTTGGCATAGGGTCCATAATCACTGACTTGTTCATGACCCTGGCTATGAGTTCTTTGCCATTGCTCAGGAAAAATAAAACCCATATTCAGACTTGTTCTAGGATCTGGGTCTCTGGGGCAGCCCCAGAACTGCTAAGTCCATTTTAATTCTGGAAGGAAATGGTTAGGAATTATGCCCTGAAGTTCTCTAGGCGAACTCACATAAGAATGAGCTAGAATAATTGTATTTAATTTCCATGGGTTAATTCAAAGGAACAGTTAGTGGTTTATTGTTTGCTCAATTTTGCAAGCCTGTATCTGGTAATCTGAGCAACTACTATGAAGGTAATATGCAATATAAAAACCATTGTTTATTTCTTATATTAAGAAAAAAAAGAGCAAGAACTTACTCTTTAACTCAATCCCCCGACCGAGAGAGTTTAAGATGTCATCTTGTAGCTTTGGTGGTAGAATGTCTTTTTCATCACCAACCTAGGAGAGGACAGTGTGAGCTCAGAGGTAGAGAGAAGAGGTGGCGAGGGAGGGGATTGGCAGAAGAATATGAGGGCACAAGCTCCATACCCGACTCCACACCCCAGTAGTCGCCCACGTAGAGAAACAACAGAAAATATTTCATCTTCAATTTGGCTCTAGATCATCAAAGGACTCCCTGTTCCTGTGTTTGAAAGGTATCAATTGCCTTATAGTGACATCGTCTGGGTCTTCAAGACCTCAAGAAAAGGGAGTTCTTGCCAGCCACAGTGATGCATGGCTGCAATCCCAGCACTCGGGAGGCTGAGCCAGGAGGATTGCTGTGAATTCAAGGCCAGCTGGGGTGACAGTGAGTTCAAGGTCAGCCTGAACTACATAGCAAGACCCTATCTCAAAAGTCAAAAAGACAAATACAAGAAAGGGGTTCTTAGCAATTCTCAAAATGTTTGTTGAAATAAGTAAAGCATGATGAGGCTAGAGGGTTTGAATTGAGAGTGGATCTATAAGGGCTCTAAAACCAGATACTTACAGACAATAAAAATGTTCCTTCACAAAGATTCACCAACAGGACCTGAAGTAAACAGAAAATGACTTCATTGCTTCATAGCTCTAAGGAGGACTTACCACCCCATTTCTGCCTGTGGTTATAACTGGGCCTACAGCACAACAAAATCAACTTCAATTCTTGTTTCCTGTCATGAAAATCTCAGTTTCCTTCTTGGGGCAAGAGTGTGTGTCTAGAAAAGGGAGAAGAAAGAGCCAAGGTAGAAAGAAAGTAGGATAGAGAGAAATAGCCAGTCACTTCTTTAGTGAAACATTGATCAGAGAAATTACTTCCATATATGGAGCATTTTGAACATGGCACCCATGATGAGCACTTTGCATATTTTGTCTCATTTAATGTTAACAATTCTGTGAGTCAGGTATTATCTCTTTTGCAGATGAAAAAAGGACCAAAGAAGTTGATACACTGCTAACAAAGAGAATAATTGCTAAGCCTAGCTTGCACTGTCCCTGGGATTGCATTTCTCTCTCTACAGCTCCTCTTCCACTCCCTCTTCGCTGGTCAGCTCCAGGACAGGTAGACATGTTTTGATCTTTTCATGGTTACAACAACTTTATGTACAACTGCCTAGGGTTCTAATAAAAATTCTTTTGAAGCCTTAGTCCTTCAACAGGAAACTCAACAAGGGGAGGAAAGAAGCCCAGGGTCAATCGGAAGAGGGAAGGAAAACTAGGTGAAAAGACACTGTGCCAATAAGCTACAGGTGAAACAAGCACAGGCTGGCACTTGGGTCCATCACAGCCTATGGGGTCTGCAATACAGGCCAGAAATGACAAAATCAGGCATGCTGCCAGCTGATTCCAACCAGGTCTTTCCCTGGTCCTCAGAATATTTTTTAAAAGACTGCATTAATTCCTACTATTTGAGTTAGGATATTTTACCTTAAACTTTGACTTGGAATTTCAAAAAGGTCAGGAGTTCTAACTCTGCTCCACATTTTAAAGGGCAATACTCAGCTGCCCACTTTAGATTTTAATTTCCTCTATAGCTCTTTGACTCTGCTTCATACGTTCTATTTCTTTCCTATATTGCTCATTCAAGGAATCCATCATTTTTCTAATCTCTATTTTTTTATCAATGTCTTCTTGAGAAGCAGTTATAAATTCTTTTACTGCAGTGTTTTTTTCAGATTGGGTTTCCTCCCTGTTTCTGTAGTTGATTCTTTACTTCAGATGCTATGAGTTGAGAATTCTTTTTTTATTTCAGTTTTCTTTTGAATTCCGCTCTGAGTTCCTCTATAACTTTCTGCTGTTGCTTATTTACTATTGACGCTATTAATTCGTACATTTGAGCTGAGCTAGTAGAAAAGAATTCCAGTCTGAGATCCTCTATGACTTTCTGCTGTTGCTTATTTACTATCAACACTATTAATTCATACATTTGAGCCAAGCTAGTGTCCTCTTCATTTGTTCTGGGTGGGCATTTGGGTTTCCTCCATATGTTTCTGCATTTGATTCTTTACTGCAGATGTTATTAATTCAGGGATTTCTTTTTTTATTTCCAATCTGAATTCCTCTATACCTTTCTGCAGCTGTTTCTTTATTTCGAAGCCGTTGATTCTTTGCTTTCAGCTGTGTGATTCCCAATTTGTTCTGTGTTACTGTCCTCTGCACTTGTTATGGGTGGGCTTGGGTTCTGAGATTGCATTTTGCTCCTTCCCATTGTCGTTTTGTGTAGCTCTGTCTTCTGACCTTTGTTGTAGATCTTTGTTGCAGTTATAGCCTTAGCACCTACTGAAGTTCAGGTGTAGATCTGCAAAGTTTGGATTTATCCAGCTGGGCCTGGCTTGGGTCTGGCTGCTGTGCTCAGTTCCTTCCTGTTGCTGTCCTTGGGGGTGAACCTGTTGTGCCCCTCTGGCAAGATGTTCTGCTCCTGGACTAGCTGGGTGGTTCTGTCCCATATACTTTCTGCAGGGATTGCAGCTGAAGGGTTTCACCCCAGGCCTGTATGCCAGGCCTGAGCTGAGTCTGGAGGGGACAAGGTGGAGTAGGGGGAGAGGCAGCTCTCCCACACACTCACCGGGCCTGGACTAGGACTGGGTCTGGGGGTTTGCGGAACGCGGCAGAAATTCTTACTCGGCAGGCGGGGTGGGGGAGGTGCTGCAGAGGTGGGGGGGCATCCGAAGGGGGTGGAAGAGGGTCTCACCCACTCTGCACCTGGGCTGGGACCAGTAGGTCCCGCCGGCGCAGGGTAGCCGGAGGCTGTCCCACACACTCACCAGGCCTGGGCTAGGACTGGGTCTAGCTGCCCACTTTAGGCAAGTGACTTATGGTCGGTCACCAGTGCCACTGTTACCCTAATCATGTGCCATATATTTGGGGACTTATGGAGGGATCCTCTTCAGTTTGTGGCCTTGTTCTTGACAAGAGTAAAGGATCTTTACATGCTTCTTTCCAAATACAAGCATGAAAAAAGAGACTGAAAATACGCCAAAAAAAAAAAAAAATTGCGTGCACTGTAATTATCCATCGGGGGAGAAAAGTTGAACCAGTTCAGGCGTGAACCCACTTGCATACACAAGCTCAGATGCCTTCAAGCAGGGACAGCTTTTCTTTGGGGGAGCTGGGAGGAAAAAGTGTTATGAAGAATTCTTTTTGAAGCTGTTTCCTGCAGTCTGAAGTATCTGAGCATATTACTCTCCATGGAATAATCCCATCCCATGCCCCCATGTAGAGTCAGAGAGTCTCCCACTCCCTCTTTGACCACATGGCCTTCTTCCTCCTCACTCCCTGCCTGTTTCTCAAAGCAGCTGCTGAGTAATAAAATAAGCCTGGATCATAGGAGCCAGACTCCTCCTGGCATTCCAGTTGTCTTCAAGCCTGACCATCAGGGGAGGGCCCCAGCTTCTGAGGAGCTGAAACTACAGGGTCAGGAACTTTCATAACTTTTGGGGTTGGGACATTTGAAATTTTATTGCTAAACATGGGGCAAATACTCTGTCCCAGTTAGTCACAAGGCTAAGGGCAGCTCAAAGGGCATGTGTACTCAGCGGCTCGAAGCAAGGGTGAGAGAGGCAGAGGCGCAAAGAAGGGAACCAGCCTGCTTCTGTCCTGCCCAGCAGTGCCTTTTCCTAAACAACCTTGTTCTCGTCTGTGCTGGATTGCCTGGGTGGGCTCCTCTACAGCTCTTTGGTGCTTTTGAGCTCAGCTATCTCTTAACATAACATGGGGAGCGCCACTCCTTAGGGCTGGCTCCAGGCCTCTTTAGAGGCGTATTTCCAGACTCCAGACTCCACTTCCCCAGATAGGTCCTTTCTGCCTAGAGCAAGTGAATCCATGGTTAGCTAGTGCAAACATTTCCAGGTAGCTCTCCTTCAGGTGTGGGAACATCCTTAAAGTTCCTCCTAACATGTTATTTTTCAAACGTCAGGGACAGATTGATGCAGTACATGCCCATTTTCACAGCAGAGCCCTCTGCTGTGTCAGGGGCATGACCAAGAAATAAACTAACAACATCAAAGGGGATTTGAACCTAAATCCTCGTTTACCAGCTAAGATCTGGGCTACTCAGAGAGATGGGCCCTGTTACAAAAAAAGAAAAAACAATCTGCATTTTTTAAAAACTTGATGATTTTAGTAGTCCTCATAGGAGGGCTTACTTCCCAAAAACTTGAGGGAATTCCAGTGGGTTTTATGTTATGCAAACCAGCTGGGATCATCTGTTCAGCTGAGAGATGGGACATCTCAGAGGCTGCTTGTCAAAGCTAGCTGGTGCGGGACAGTCTCATGACTCCCAGATAAGTTATGCACCACTCCCTAAGACCAAAGAAAAATCATTCAGTAGAAGAGAGCCAGCCTTTATTAAGCATGAACTGTGTGCCATGCACCAGGGGAAGCTCTGTACAGGTGGTTTCCCTGAGAGCGGCTAGGAACTGAACATTATTGTCCCCATTTAACCCATCAGGGAGTTCAGGCTTAAAGAGATTAAGTAACTTGTCTTAAATTATCTAATTGTTGGTAGCAGAGCTTGGATCCAAATCCAGGCCTGCCTGGATGTAAATAATGCCCTGTTCATGCAGCAGCATACCTCTTCCATTGGGCTGTCCATAACTTCCTGCCGAAAGCGCATTTGTACGCCAACCATGAAGGGGGTGGGGCAGCAGACAGTGTCAAGGAGCCTCTCAGGGACAACAGGAATATAGGTGTGTGCCCAGCTGAAGGGATACAGCAGTGCGGCGGCAGCGTGGATGCACTGAGACAGGGTGCTGGAGTGGAGAACAAGAACAAGTCAGAAGGCGCCCATTACTCCACCTTACACATTCACTCTGGGCTCAGCGCCTCCTGTAAGCGCTGCCTGTGCTGGTATAGATTTAAAAAATCTGGCAGCCACACTGGTCACAGAGCTCGTAGCTCTTGTCATTAGCAAGAGGAGGGCATGGGTTCACTACCCAGAATGAATAGGGCCTCGATTTGATCTTTTTTCCTTGGTTAGTCTTCTCAACTTCTTAGCAGAATTAAAGTGGCTCGAAAGAGGTATCTTTGTTCACAGAAGTGACCCCGCCTCTTCCATGTGCTCAGCACTGTGGTAAGGATGCAGGTACCAGAGGAAAATTACACTGATTCTGCTCTTATGGAGGAGACAGTTAGGAGGCCATGGGGCCCCAGAAGAAAGGCAGAGCTTTTTTTATATCTCTTTCCCATCATCCTCAGCTCTAACTGCCATGGCTTTCCATGGCCACTGAGTTTACTGAAAGCTACCAGGTTGGTGCCTGAGTGAGTTTGGGAAATTCCTAGGTTCCAGGAACCTCTGCCTGACAATTCCTCACTGGAAAGTCCCACAGAGGTGGCTTCTCTAGCCTTTGCAAGGAAGCAGTCCTTGTCATTAGCACCCGAGGCACGACGCAGCCTTTCCTGTCCTTCCTGTCACACACATACACTGGCTTCACAGCTCTTCATTTCTCGGCCAAATTGCCCCAAAGCCAAGGCCAATAAAAACACTGATGCGGAAACCTTGTTTCAATTCTTGTTATCAAGCTAATACTTCCTGAGTTAGAAAGAGTGAGCGGCTAAGCTTCTAGCGGAAGAGCTGTATGGAAGTCCCCTCCCACTGAGAGACTCAGATCTGAAAGCTCAGTGTGGGAAGGAAAAGGCAGTCATGACATTTCCCTGGAGAAAGTTTGCTCCTAAAAGGTAAATGCCTCCACTTTATAAATACTAATCTGAAAGACAGGGCCACAGTGCCACCCATGAACAACAGAAATTCATTTTCACACAGAGTTGGAGCAGAAGAGCCATTTTCAAGGCAAAAGACGATGCCCCTGCCCACAAAGACTAACTTACAGGTATTTCCTGTAATACGCTGTGTTTGATTTTCACTGGTTTTCTTACAGTCTTCAACAGAGACTCCAACCCCTGCCCAAGTTCTCAGAAGCAGGAGGTAAATCATGGCAGTGACCTGTTTGGACTACTGACAGGGATATACTTAACAGTGAACTTACTAAGAACAGCCATGTGCGGTCAGGAACACACGCAGCAGGGTGCTAGGTGCTCAGTATGCGCCTATTACTTCCTTTACAACCCTACCAGTTAGGTACAGTGACTTCCATTGTACAGTTAATAAGAGTCAGGACTTTAGGAAAAGAAACTGACCTAAAGTATACTGGAAGAACAGGACTTAAAACTCAGTCTGCTGAGTTTCATGCTAACAGCTATTACATAATTCCGCATCCCCTTAAGGCCAAAGACCAACTCTCCCTGGTATCTTCCCCATGCTCAGCATCTGGCAAACAACTGACACAAAATAAATGTTTGCTGAATAAATAAACAAATAGATAGATGTTCTCTATATCATTACATACCTTCCTGTCTTGTTCTCCGCCCTCTTTCCCTCCCTGGCCTTACAAAGGTAAAGTCATACCTGCTTCCACCCTAATTGGTTCTGTCTAAGCTGCCCCAGGAACTCTTTGTGTCCTTCTCAGAACTAAATCTGGAAAGTTTTTCAGGCCTTGACAGCAGTCAAGTTTGGAGATGGGGCAGAAGGGTTGCAACAGCTCTAGGTTACAAATCCAGAAACTAGAAGCCCCAGGGTAGGCACACAGGTCCCGAAGATTGACTTCCTTTGAGAAACTCCACCCTGTTCCCTTCCATGCAGGATGAAGGCCAGCCGGCCATTCAGTGTCCGGGCCCACCTGAGACCTTCTGCCAGGAAGATGATTTTTCTTTCCAGTACTGCAGAGGCAAAGATCTGAATAATCTGTTCAAAGCTGAGACAGTGCAACAGAGAACTAAAATCCACATGTTCGAGGTGGGAGTCCAGGGGCCGTGTCAGAGAAATGAACTGTAGGAAAATCAGAGAGAGAGATGTTATCACACCTGCAAAATCATGCAGGAACCAGAATGCTGGGTCTCTACCTGCCCTATTCCATTCTCTCCACAGCAGAAAACTAATCCTTCCTGTTTCCCATTTTAAAAGCCACCAATGGCATTCAGCTCATGAGGACAGCATAGTGTCATTTCCAGCATAACATGAGAGCCTGCTTGGAGCACGTTCCCCTCTCTACCTGTTTCACCATGGCGGCCTCTACTCCTGGAGCAGAGGGCACTTTGCCATGCAACCCTTTGTGGGTTGGCTTCTCCTGCGGTGCTCCCCTCCCTTCATCCTTACCCCTTTTAAGGCCTCAAAGGCCTATTCTTTGCCATCTGACACTGCTTATCTTTTTCTCATGAGCACTCTGGCTCTTCATTTTATCATAATAACATAATCTTTAATTATATACTCATTGGTGTGTTCACTTATTTAATACCTGTCGTTCCTATCAGACCCATAGTTCCATGATGTCAGGAACCATGTTCATTTTGCTCACCACCATGTCCCCAGGAAACAGGAAAGCTTGGTAATCACCAGTCATTCTGTACTTATTTTCTGAGTAGATGAAAAAAATCCTAGCCTCTCCCTTATTTTTCTGTGCGGAGGCCAAGGTTCAGGACGGCACACAGACTCTCCAGAGTTCCAGGGCTCAGGACCAAAGTTCTACTTGCTGCCTCAGTCTGTGTAAGCCTTGGACTAATGGCATCCCCAGGGAGCATGGGCAGGAACTCGAGGGTGGGGATGGGTGATAAGAACTAGACAGATGGAGGCCGTGAGGTAGAGATATAGGATAGGTACACAGAATAAGGGACAGGTGTAGGGGCAAGTGGCAGTTTGGGGGCTAGGGGGGACAAAGTCCTTCTCGCACCAAAAACCTCAACTTACATGGTATATTGATCACAAATAAAAGTCTTGGTGGCTTGAACAGTAACTGGGTGCTTGTGGACATCAGGTTAGAAGGCTCAGGAAATTTAGGTTTGATTTTTCAGCTCTGCCAATAATTCTAACCAAGTCCCAGTCCCCTCCTGGCTCAGTTTCTCTATACTTTAACCTGGTGAATGGAAGAAGAGGGGTGAGAGGTGCCACAGAAGCCTACCCTCTCCAGCCAGGGATTCCTTACCCATGTGCTAACCCACCTCTGTGCCTGAGTCAGGGATGAAGCTCTTGAGGGTGACAGTCTTTCCAGGAGCAGGGAAAGCTGCCTCTCGGAGGCCCTGCATGAACGGGTAGATGACAGCCATGGAAATCTGATGCCTCTTCTCCACTTCATCCAGGATCTGCAGGAAAGGATTGCAGGAGACACCTGTAAGGCTGTTGTACGGTCCAGCTTCTTTTCATGTAACTCTAGGCCCAGCCACCAGAATGTTTTTTCACCCTCCCTTGAAGAGACTGGCCTCATACTAAATCTGCTGCCTCCTGAACAAGATGTGCTATTTCTCAGCCTTTTTTTTTTTTTTTCTGTCTTTACCAATCCGTGTTTGTCTCTTCTTCTAAAACAACTGACCCCACAAAGTCATCTGGCATAAATTCATCACCCACGATGGTGCTCTCAGGACTATGATGCTAGTAGTCTAACCTTGTAGGTGTCACCCTCTCCTCCAGTTATCACTAACCACTCCCCAGAGGCAGGGGCTGCCTCCAACCCTCAACATTGCACAAATGACAGTTCCAATCAAGCCAAGGCTGACAAAGTTCTTTTTTCCTCCTCCCAGGGTCTTGCTGGAGCAGAACAAAACAAAGCCCTTGATTGCCACCAAGAAGCCCTTTCAGATCTTGGCTCAGGTGTCCTGACACTCTAGTTGGTCCCTGAAACAGCATGAGTGGAAGCTGAGGACCTCAACTTCCTTTCTCTGCTCAGAGAGGTCACAGCAAGTGTCAGGGTCCCTAATTTATGATGATTACTTTTATATTTGTTTTATGTAAAAAGACTTCTGTATCACTTCATTTGAGCCATATACCAGTACAGGAGAAAGAACAGTAAGAGAATATTAATTCCATTGGATAGTTGAGGAAATTACGAGTTCAGGACAAGACATTCTTGAAGGTCCTCTTTTGTTCTGCTTCAACTGCTTTTTGCTGTTGCTCTTCTTTTTCTTTTCTTTTCTTTCTTTCTTTCTTTCTTTCTTTCTTTCTTTCTTTTGAGTCAAGTTCTCACTATGTAGTTAGGCTGGCCTTGAACTTACTATATAGCCCAGGGTGGCCTCAAACTCAGCTTCCCAAGTGCTAGGATCACAGATGTGTACCACCTCTACTGCTTTCTTATTTACCTAGAGTGGGGAAAGTGGTTTAGAGGCAGTCCTCTAAAGTTCCTTAAAGTTAAGTCAGCCCCAAACCCCCCACTTCAGTTTCCCCAAATGTCTTGATGCCAGCTAGGCCATCCACTCGGGGCTCACATTGCACAGGCAGGGCAGACACCCAGGCAGATCCCAGAAGCTGAACAAGCCTAACAGGCCCCAAGGAATCCTGTCCCGCCCCTACCTTGGAGAACAAGCCAAAGCAGCCGATGCAGCTGATGATGCAGTACACTTTTGGAAGGCGAGGGCCAGGGCCAGCAGGCTGAGAAGATAAAATATTTCTTCAGTGCTGTGCCCTCCCCCAGGGGCTTCTCTTACACGGACCTAATGGGGTGTAAGACTGAGCACTGGGGGTGGGGAGTCAGTGGGGGATGGTGGCCCAGGGGAGAAAGCCTGGCTCTGCATTAACAGGGTCAAAATGGTGACTAAGATCAAAAGAAGGTTGCCTTCAGAAAAGTAGAGAACCACTGCTGCCTTCAGGGCCCACAGGTTCTGAGGATGTGTCTCAGACACATTTGTGTCTCAGAGATGAAGAAATCACTGTGAAAATGCCATGGAGAATCCTGACACCCAGCACTTAAACTGAACTGTCAGAATCCCAGACTTTGTTCTGAGAGGCTCCAAGCTCCAGGCCCCAAGTGGGCCTAGACAGAGAAGACTGGGAGAGGGGCCAGGTAGAGATGCTCACGAGGATAGAGCTATTCCAGCCAGGAGCACACAGCTCAGAACCTGGTTAAAGAGGTTTCCTGGGTGGGCTAGGAGAGACCGTTGTCTTAATTCTTGCAAGAAATAAAAGGGGATGTGGACATGGTAGTAGGCAATGGGCTGTGCTGCCTACAACCACATTTCCGGGAAGTTTAGGCTTTGGAGCTGGGCTTAAATAGCCCAGCTGTTGAACTGAGTGTCTTTAGAGAAGGGGGGCAGTTCTGAGCAGCACAGACCAACAGGCGCCTGCAGTATCCAATCTTCCTGCTCCCATCCACGTTGGTCAGGACAAAAGAGAAAGTCTCCCTAAAAAAGAACAGACAAGGCTTAGTTGGCATTTGCTTGCTAATTCTAATAAAGGAAGACAGTCTGTGTCAGGTGTGGAAGACCAAAAGGGGCCACTGATCAGGGGTGGCAGTCATAACCCCAGTAATTTATTGAGTGCTCGTTAGTGTCATACCCCAAGTGTGTCACCTCATTTGATTCTCAAAACACCTCTGAGGTAGGGTCAATTATTGTCTCCCCTTTAAAGAGGAAGGAAATGAGGCTGTGAAAAGCTGTTTCTTATCCAAGTTCGACTTCTAAGTGAAGAAGCCAAAATTTAAACAAGCAGTGAACATCCAGAGCTCGCGCTCTAAGGCTCTTCATTCTGGTGAGCCCAGCTCCTGCCAGTAGCAGAATGGAAAACAATGATCTTTGTTCCTAGGACAAATGAGAGAATCTCGTTCATCTTTGAACAAAGTCAAACCGCAACTAAAATCTTTAAGGACCTTGCTGCACCATCTTCAGAAAGGCATCAACTGCAGTCCATCCCTAGCATGGGATCGGCATGCACACCAGGTTGTGGCGGCACAGAAAGCAAGAGCTCACACGTGTCCCGCGTCCTTTCACCACCATTCTGCCTCTGCAGGGGCTGGTGGTTACCTGGGATACTCGGTGAGAGGTGCCCACTCATTCCCGTCTGGGAAGCAGAACAAGGGGATGGCACTGAGCAGCCGCTCCTCCTCCTCCTGCTGGCCCCGAAGAAGATTCTCCCTCTACAAAGAAAAGAAAAAGACATACGTGGACTGTGGGGTGGGAGGAGGGCAGAGCCAGAGCGCTAGTGAGGCTTCCTTAGAGGCTTTACAGGCAGCTGAGGATAAGCTTTTCCACTGGCGTAGGGACTGAAGGGCACCTTTCACTACAATCTGTATAGTCTACATTCTGGGTCTGGCAGGGATGAGCCCAAAGGTAAGATAGCTCTTCCTGGGCTCCATGAATTTGGGGGCCACTCAGGAAGGAGGTCAGAGACACCCTGCGGATAGAAATGCGCTGACTTGCCCAACCCCCTTAGGAGAGCAATGTCAGAAAATGACCACATCAGAAAAGAGAAACAGCTGGTTCTTTTGTAGCTGCACCTGCTACAAAAGAGATGAACAAGAAGGATGCTCTATTCTCACCCTCCCCTTCAGTGCAGAGTCACAAAAAAGAGCCTGCTTCCTGGCTGTGACCAAGTCCTGGGCCTGCCCCCAGATGGTGCCTACTCCACCCTCTCCTGCCCACACTGCCCACGGAGGGGATTCCCTCGAGGAGGTCTGGCAGAAGGTAAATGTCTTTAAGGAGACATAAAATTGGGAAGAACTCTCAGGCCCCAGGAGGGGCACGAGCTCTAGCCTAGTTTCCCTGCTAGGAACCTCCGCAAGTCAGGCACAGAGCAGTCAGACCTAGATTCTGCGGGTGATAGCAATAAGCTCAGGCTGGGCTGAAAAGGAAATGACATTAGTCCCACTGTTGCCCTGCAAACACCCCGATCCTCCATGCCCCATTCCCCAGCCTTTCTCACGCCTTACCTTGGGGAACTGGTAGGTGATGGTGGGCTCATAGTCATCCCCCGAACGCTTCTTTTTGAGAGAAACCACTACAAGGTATTCAAAGAAGTGCTGCCCCCCAGCAAAGCTGGGAAGAGCGTGCTCCTGGGTCCTCTCTAGTTCCTTGGCACCTTCCCCTGGATTGTCCTGGTGAGGTCCTAAAACAAAAACACCGAGTTCCCTCTTGAGTACTTCATCCACCCATTCTGTAAATCTGAGAGAATCTGAGTAGCTTCCACACCCTGAAGCCACCTTGCCGGCACTGAGATACCGAGGGCCTGACCAGCGCCAGCAGTCACCCAACAGGACTGGAGCCAAGTGGGCAGTTTCCACACCCACCTGGGAACCTCAAAACCAGGGAGAAAAGAGCTGAAAGGAGGAAAAAACCACTCTTGTGGCAGCTGAGGAAATATACCAGAGTTTTGTGGAGGCCCTGTGCCCCAGGGCGCGACAAGTCTCGGCTTACCTATAAGGTGTGCCCAGGGCCATCCTGGAGCAGTATGCCTCAGAGTAGACTCTTTCTAAATGACCAGAACAAGCCCAAGGGGCATAGAACCATGAGCACTCCATCCTCCAACAGGGCAACCCCAGCTCTTAGGCCAGCAGGGGAAATCTCCTGCCCTGGTCACATGGGGGGCCATGTGGCTGTGGCGATAGGCACCCAAAGGAAAAAGAGGAAGGAGCACTTTAAGAAAGAAACAGACTGGTTTAAGAGGTTCACCCTAATGAAAAGGAAGTGGGCAGTCCTGTCCTGACCTGCTCGGAGTCGAGGCAGCTGGTTCCGGAGGATCCTGAGCACCCGGCCTACCCCTTGTCGTTCCATCTTCCTGTGCCTTTGGGCCATGAAGTACTTTCCTTTGCCCCAGCACAGGCTGGCTACAGAAAGCCTGAGAAAGAGACCACAGCTTTGGTCTCCACGCTGTCTTCCAAAGAGGAGAGAGCCCTTTCCATCCTGAGCACGCTGTGGTTGAGCAAGAAGGCTGTGACGGGACCCGAGAGGCAGCTGAACATGGGTGCGAGCATAGGCAGCATCCTGGCACTGCCGCTGGCTCTTAGCTCCTCCCAAGAGCTACGGGGTGTGGTGAGAGAAAAGGTTATGAGCAAACACCACCAGGGCCCATTTGTGCTGGGATAAGAGCTCTGAATTCTGGCCTTTGGGCTGTGTAGTGCATTTATTTACCAGCTTGGCATTGTTAAAAATGCCCAACGGGATTAGATTAGGGGCGCTGGAACCCCATGAGTCTCAGGGCACTGATCTGACATCACCACAACTTTGACTGCTAGCCTTTTACTTCTCAGCTTTGTCCAAAGCAGCTGAAAACCCCTGCAAGGCCACCTGCCATATTTCAGAATTTCTAAGACTTCAGACTCTTATCTAAGAGCACAGGGCCAAATACTGCCTGCCATACCCTGATTGAGATAAGAGACAGCCAAATAATGATGTAAATGGATTAATTCTTCCAGCAAGACAAAGAATACTAGAAGTCAGTATGGATCCAAAGCCTCCTCCTGCCTGATGTAAAGTAAAGAACAAAACCTCTCTCCACTGAGGGCTGCTGTTGTTATTTCCAGAATTACCCTGATGAGACTCTTCTGCTCCCTGCAGAATGTCCTGCATTAAGACAAGAAACTCTCTCACTGGGACTCCAGCATCTTCCAGCATATTCCCTGGTCCCCAGCCCACAGTAGGACATTGGTTGCATCAGCAGCCTGAGGTCACTCAGGGCCAATGGAAAGCATCTGGGTGATCTCTACCCCACTCCCAATCCTACTCAGCTATTTTCCCTGGTCAGGTCAATGAACTGAGCTGCTGGCCACTGCTGTGTCTGAAGACTGAGGAACAGAACAAAAAAAGCAATGAATTACCCCTGATTCTCACAGAAATCCTTCAATAAAGGAATGCATAGGACAAGAGAAAGGATTTTTGCCGCAAACTTGCCTCAAAGAGGAGGCAGGTGGCAAAGGAATTTGATGCCAGTGTCTGTCATTCCTGCAAAGCATAGCCTCTGCAAGGCAGTGAGATGCCAGGGCGGGAAGGGCAACTGCCTGGCTCCAAAGAGCTTTAGCCAGCTTTTGCAGCAGGGTTCAAGGGGTTGGCTATGACTCTTGAGAGGGCAAGCCAAAATCACAGAAAACAAGCACGTTACAAACCAGGTAAGAGGTGTGAACCAGAACACTCAGAGCTATCAGCGGGCCTGGGAACCTGCACAGACCTACTGTACAAAATCCTCACTTCCTGTCTGAGGAACAAGCACCTTCTGGATACAGACAGGGCAACTGAGGCATGGAGTAACTCAGAGGCTATCTAAAATAAAGAGGGGGCTGGCCAGATAACTTAGTGGACTAAGCACCTGCTTTGGCAAGTGTAAAGACCATGATTCTTTCCCTGGTCCTGCATGCTGCACTGACCCTGGCCCAGCCCCCAGGGTGCACCGAGCTGGTGACTGAGTCCTGGCGTGGTGGTGCACACCTGTACCCCAGAGCTGGGGAGGCTGAAAACAGGAAGATCACTACAAGTTGGAGCTGTGTAGTGAGATCATGTACCAAAAACATAAAATGAAAATAAATAAATAAATACAATACAGTACAATACACAGGATCTTTTAAGGGTAGGTTCATGAAAGCTTTATGGCCAGCCTTCTGCCTTCTGGGTGCATCCCACAGAATCTTCTCACTGATGGTCACAGAACCTCAGAAAATCATGCCCTTTCCTAAATCTTTTGGGCAGCATTTTCTGCCTATTTCCTTCTGATATATTAGGAGATGCAAGAAAGCTCAGAAATCCTCAATAGATAGAAAATGTCACTAGACTTCAGGACTAAGGCTGGGAAATCCAGTAGGATACTACTATCTCCCCCACCTCTTACAAAAGGGGTTCTCAACTGAAGAAAATTCATAAGAGAAAACTAACATCCATCAAACTCTTGCTTCATATAACATCTCATGCCTTCCCCACAGTCCTGGAAAGGAATTATTACCCGAGTTTGAGTTGGTGAGGGAACCACCCTTTCTAAGGAAGTCAGGAGGCTGGTTACACTTGTTCCTCCATCAAGAAACCCCTCCCACAAGCTCCTGGCAGAGCCTCAGAACTGGCTAGATTCAAATATAGGTGAGGAGACTTCCTGGAACCTACTATGAAAAGCCAGCTGTGCCTTCCTCTCTCAGTTAAGATTCTCTCAACCCAGAACCACAACACTCCACCTGACCAGAATGATTATTCTTGTGCACACACACACACTCGCACACATGCACACTTCTAACACACAACTGCCCTTGGGCCAGAAAAGCAAAGCAAAACAAGAAAGGGAAAATCCCCAGAAAGGTGAAGGATAGAGTGGAAGATGAAGGCAGAACATTCTCCTGGCCTGACAAGCACTACACTTCATCATAGGTCAGACAGACTGCCCACCTCCCAGCTCTTCAAGCATTAGGGCAGTCCTCCAAACAATCACCTGCCCTACACTGAGGGGACGGATGGTGGGACAAGTGAAATGTCTCACCTAGGCTGCAGTAAGCAGACCCTATTCATTCAACAGATTTGTAGGGGTCTGAGAGGCCAGGGGAAGCGAAGTCGGACCAGAGGGAGTCAGTGTCTGAGCTCTCTTAGATGGAATAGCCAGGTTCTGGAGAAGACAGCAGAGCTGAAGAAGAAACAGGGGTGACAGAAGGAATGGGAACAGAGCAAGGGCAGAGTACTTAGAAGTTGGTGCAGTTCAGAGAGGGAGCCCTGGCCTAACTCCTGGGCTTTCCCCAACTCCAGGACTTAGAGTAGAAGAAGGATTCACGGGGTTCTAGAACCGCCAGCCCTGAAGGACTGGGCTGCCTGGAATGATCTCTGCTCATTTTCCAGTCCTCTGCTCTTCAGAAGCCCCGCCTCTAGGTAAAGTGTCAAAAGAGTAGGAGCCACTCAGCTATAGGATCCACTCGCTACTAGCACCAACACCCCTATAAATGAATGGATAAATGAATGAAATCCTTAGTGCCTTCTCCCAAAGCCCACCCAAGACTCCTGCGAAGAGCACAGGTAGAAACTAACGGGGCCAGGGAGATAGCTCAGTAGAATAAGTGCTTGCCTGGCAAGCACAAGGGCCTGAGTTCAATCCCTGGTTCGGCAAAAAAAAAAAAAAAAAAAAAAAAAAAAAAAAAAAAAAGAAAGAAAGAAACTAACATCTGCCTCCTATTTAATCCCCACTTGCTGGGCAAGGGGATTATGGGATGATTCATTTTACTGAAGGGGCTGAGGAGCAGGAAAAGTTGGCCGGATCACATTCTGCAGAAGCAGCTAGGCTGTCTCTGAGCAGCTCAGACGCAGCCACCGCCAGCCTCTGCAGGGCACCCGGCACCCAGGTTGTCAGGGAGACCAGCTTTTGAGGCTGGTGGCAACTGCGAGTCGGAGGGACGTCCTCTCCCAGAAACTGGGCAAAGGCCACAGCCGGCCGAGGCAGCGACTGCGGCAGGGCGGACGCCTCCGCGAGGGCACAGCTGCAGGGGCGCTTTCGGAGCGCTGCGGTTGCACCACAGGCTTCCTGGATGGAAGAACACGTGGCCCTGTAGCCCCTAAACGGTTTCCTCCGGGCGGGTGGACGCCTCCCCCTGGCCTCTGCAGGCCTGGGCCCTCCGCTGACCTCTACCCCGGTCCCCACCTGATGCCTTTCATTCTACCTGCGCTCTCCCGGCTCACCTGCCCCCCACCCGGCCCAGCGGTTCCCGGATCCGGACGCCTGTGCCAACCTGCCCTAGTCACCAGCCCTTGTCAACCTCTAGCCCAGCTCCCACCTCCCGCGCTGTCCCCGCATCCCCTCGCCCCTGCGCGCCCTTGCCCCCCGTGCGCCCTGCCCAGCACTGACCCCCTCGGCCGCGCTTCAGTTTCAGGCTGGCTCGAAGGCGGCGACCGAGCCCATCCATGGCCCCTCCAGTGCCCTGCGCCCGCTCCGGCCCCGCCCCCAATCCTTGACCTCCGCGGGGCGACACTTTCACTTTCATGCGGGGGGAAGGCAGCGGGGACCGGCCTGGGGCGGGACGGTGCACCTTCCGGGCTATGGCCCAACCCTGGCGCACCTGGGCGGTCCGTGTCCCGGGCACCGCGGCTTGGGGTGACAGAGGGCGCTCGACGGCGTCCGAGAGACAGGCAGGTCACTTCTCTGCCATCGTCCCTGAGCCCCAACGCAGCGAACCCCTACTCCAGACCCCAAATGCTCTGGTAGTGTCTGAAGGTGCCCCCGCCTCCCAAAGCCCTCACCTTTCGCGCCCCTTCACCTCTCGCCCCGAGACTGCAGCGGTGGCCTCAGCTCACTTCCAAGGCTCCTAACCTATTTATTTTCTCACCTTGGGATTGCTGAGGAGGGACTGGAGACATAGATTAGGATTTTAGCGCTGCCTTCCATTCAAACTTGTTTTTCCATAAATCAGCAAAACAAGGGCAACCCCTCCTCTGCTTCCCAGAAAGAGGCTGAAGTCAGGAAACAGCTTTTTGTAAGTTATTCAGCGCTACAAATCCAGGGACTTACTGTTAATGGCAACTGTCTCCACACCCCTTCCAATTCTAAATCCCGGAGCAGCCTGCCAGTCCTTCCTCTCTCCTCTCACCTTCGCTGATTTTCACCTGTGTGTGGACATCAAGCTTCCTTTGCCCACCTGGACGTTTTGAGAGCGCACCTGTTTCCATCAGGAGCTGCCCTGGCTTCCCAGTCCCTGGCCATCCCTATCTGTGAGGGCTGGAAGCCAGTCTGAGGTCTCACTGTGCACTTGGCGCTCAGCTTCAGTGTCAGCAGTGGGAGGGAGAGGTAAGGGGACAGCCTGACAGAGATGTGCCTGAGCTCCAGGGAAATGACCCCAGTCTTGGTGCCCTCTTCCCTGTTGCCAAGCTTGGCCTCTAGATGACTCCCTAGTCACAGATGAAGATGAACACGCGTTGGGAAGCCAGCCCTGGTATTAAACCGTCTACTCCTAACCCACAGGATTCTAAAAGTTGCCTTTACTTGGGGTGTAGGCAATTTTGCACTTAATTACACAGTCCATTTCTGTTCCCTGTTCTCTGGATTCCTGTGCTCCAAGACACAGCTCTTCCCCAAGTGGTTTCGCCTGACTGCACACATGTCTTATGATCCTCCATGTAAGCCCAGGAGTTGCTGGAGATAAACTTGTCCAGTTGGTTAACTCTTATTTTCCTAGTCTATTTAATGGTGCTGCTTAACAAACTATCATCTTTTAACAACAGAAGGTAGATGAGCCGGGGATGGCAGTACCCATCTGTAATCCCAAAACTCTGGAGGCTGTATCAGGAGGATCACAAGTTTGAGATTAGCCATCTAATGACTAGCAAGATCACATCTCAAAATAAAAACAAGAAAAGGGTTGGGAATGTAGCTCAGTGCAAAGGTCCTATGTTCATTTCCAAGTATTAAAAAAAAAATGAAGAAGGGTGCATATGTACATCAAGACAAGAACAAGGATATTCATGGAGAATGGGACCCTTATTTAAACTAATAAAAGTGAATGAGATTGAAATGGTGGCACACACCTGTAATTGTGACATTCAGGAGGCTGAAGCAAGAGGATCTCCAAGATTCCAGGCCAGCCTGGGCTACATAGTGAGTTGAAGACGAGCCTGAGCTGCTCTTCATAGTGAGAACTTGTCTCCAAAAAAAAAAGAATAAACTATTGCAACACAGAATAGCATTGCATAAACATAATGTTGAGCAAAAGAAGCCAGACACAAAGACCTCATGAAATAAACTTCCATTTATAGACTGTTTAAAACTATTATAAGGTATGAGAAGTCAGGGTGGTGTGACAGTTAGCAGTAAGAAGGAAATAATGGTCAGGAGAATGGTGCAGAGCCTCAGGGTGCTTGTCGTGTCCATTTCTTTACCGATGGTGGATACATGGGTACATTCACGGCGCACTCACTTTTCGCACTATACACACAAACACTTGCCTATATGTGTATGAAATTTCCCTTTAAAAAGTAACATTAGAATGTTATGATGACATGAGCAATAATAGGGAACTGGAGGTAGAAGTTGGTGGAGAATGAAATGAGTAGTCGTTGGCCTGTGAGGACGTAGAGTTAACAAATATAATGTACTTGGCAGAACATTAGATAATAACAGGGACAAATTAACTGTTCTGTGATAGAAGATTTAGCTTCAAGAGATGGGTTAGGTGGAAAGATTATGTCTGGAGACAAAGGAGGAGGACGCATTCAGAGGCTCATGCAGAGATTTAGCTTTAAATAGGAAAAGGGAGCTCTACAGGTGGAGGTGGAGATAAAAACGGACATAGAGTTGGTGGATTTGGAGCTAAGGAAGCAGGAGTTCAAGGATGGCACAAGAGGCTTCAGTTTCTTCTGAAGAAAAGGTCCTTTTCCTTTTAGTGTCATCTGCTCTATCCCTGGGGCTGTTCCCTGAAGTCTAGTTCCTGAATGAAAGAAAATGACCCAGCTTTCCATTTTCTAAGGGCTTGCAAATGGGTCACTCAAGGAAGCAGTGTGACATAACAGAATGAGCTTGGGTCCAGGAAACACAGACCTACACGTGAGCCCATTCTGCCTTGGACTAGGTGTGTCCCTGAGCCTCACCTTCCTGAGACAATAAAATTATCTTGCATAATCACAAAGATTAGAAAGAATACATTTGTAATCTAATTTCTAAATCTTGCACACCCCTTTCTTCATCAAATAACTGTGCTCTCTGCTTCATCTCTCCTAAATGCAGAAAGCAGGGTCTTCTATCAGGCTTCTACCCCTAGGTATTTCTGAGAAACTCCAAGAAGCACACACTTCACAGACTAATTCTGCGACTCACCTTTCACTCACTGGCATTCACTTAAGGATCCAAGTGATTATTTCCTCTTTCTGCAGTTGTACACTCTGGTCACAAGACAGGCTGCTATTATTCTCCCCACACTGCCTCGCTTAACTTGAATATCGACCCTATCATCCATCCCAAACAGTGATAGCTGAGATTATGAATAGTTTGTTAAGGCTTTACTGAAGCTTTATCAAGTTTGGTTTGAGATAAGAAAAAGAAGCACGGCAGAAAGGAAGCATGAAGACTAAATATAACCATGCTGGAGGAGACCTAGGAGTCTGCTCCTGGGAACTGCTCTGCTTAACCCTAGATCTGCCCTCCCATTGCATAGATCCTCTGACTCCATTGGAAATGCACTTGAGTGCAGCCCTACCTTAGAATTGCCATATTCCAGAATGATTGAAAGTGGCAATGTTTTCTGTGTTCATAGTAACCCTATCCCAATGTAGGATCTAATCTGGTCCTCTTTGAAGGCATCAAAACAATGATGAAAACAACGTACCCACTTGTGCACTATCAATAGCTGGTGCTAGTCCCTTTCCTCTTGAGAGGAACAGAAGTTTAAGCTATGCACCCTGGTAGCCATGTAAGGCCTTGTGAGAAAAAAACTTGAACAATAATTTACACATTTGCCTGGAGCAAAGAATTATACCCAGAATTAGGAAAGAACATATGAATATTGGAAATGACCTTTTACATTTCCATAAAGAGCTCTTCTCTCTCTCTCTCTCTCTCTCTCTCTCTCTCTCTCTCTCTCTCTCTC
>NW_004524716.1:7077791-7081086 GCF_000260255.1 Octodon degus | reverse complement strand
CCTCCTCCTCCTCCTTCGGACTGAACTCAGGCCCTTGCGCTTGCCGGGGAAGCATTTATTCTACTGAGCCATTTCCCTGGCCTGGGAGGAGCCTTTCTTGAACAAAGTGCTTGTGTGACTTACCTATCCTTTGTTTACTCTGGCCTCATCTTGTGCCACTTTGTCTCTCTCTATAACATTCTTCATCCCATTCTTCCAAAGCACTAAGATCTTTTCAATTCCAGAATTTTACACATGCTGATCCCTCCATTTAGTATGTTTTTCACAACACTCATACCTACTCATTTCAATTCATTCCTTATATCTTGCTTAAAGAACTTTTTCTGAGAAGACTTCCTTGACTTCCTTCCTAGTTAAATGAGATCCTCCTGTTACAACCTTAAATAACACCTTTCTTTTGCTTGCTTAGGAACATTTATACTTATAATAACACATATAGTTTCATGTTGTCTTAGTTTCCTTGTCACTGGAACAAAATACTTAATACCTATAATTGATGGAATCAGAGGCTTATTTTGGTTCATGTTTCAGTTCATAGTTGGCTGGCTCCAGGGTATGACATCAAGAGAGAGGGTGATAGTGGAGGAGAAAAAACTTCTCAGAGTGTGCTGGACATGAAAGAAGAGAGTGAAGGGTGTATCTGGGAAGGAGAGAAAAGCCCTTCTGTGCCACACCCCCAGTGACCTAATTCTTCCAACCAGATCCTACCTGCTAATAGCAAGTCAGATATAAACCCCATAATCCAATCACACTCCAAGAGCCCTAACTGTGAACACTTGAGCTCTTGGGGACATATAACTATAAACAACAGCATTCTTCCTCTGCCTCCCCCCAAAGACTCCTGCGTATCCTTTTTTGCAAAATGCATTTGGTGCACATCTAGGAGTTGCTAAAATCTAGATAGTTTCAGCACTCCTGCAAAGTTTAAGTCCAAAGTCTCCTCTGAGACTTAAGGCAAATTCTTAGCTATAAGCTCCCATAAATATTAAAACAAATTAAATAGTACCCAAAGGGGGAAATGAGGGATAAAAAGCAATGAGATAAAAGTAAAACAAAAACCAGAGGAGAAGACAATATATCCAAGTGCAGTACTTACGGCAAGCTGTGGTAATGTGTGAACTCCAAAGGACTTTGGCAGTCCAGTGCTGGGATTTCAAGTATGTGCTGCCACACACTTAGTGGCTTTAACCCTGTGGCTTCTCTTTGGGGCTGCTCCTGCTCATTCCTTGCAGTTTTCCTCAGGTATTCCACATTCCTGTTTTCTCCAACTTTCTGGGGCCTTCACTGCATTTTAAGCTTAACTTTAAGTTTTATGCACTGCTCTCTCAGAAGTTCATTGTCTGGCCTCGAAAGCTTTCTTTTGAAGTCTAAATGTAAACCTCTCTGACCCCAAAGCTCTTGCACTCTGCATGCTTGTAAAAACAGCTCTGTATGATTACTATCAAGTTCTGCTACCAGCTTCAGCAATAGCCAGGCTCCCTTACATCATGGTTGCAGAGGTCTCCAAGTGTGTGAGCCAGGGAACAAATTGCCTAGGAAGCTATTGTCCTGAAGCACAGTATTCTAAGGCTTTTCCAATTGTGAGCCTGTGAGAGATAAGCTTTGCTCATTCTTCACATGCCCTCAAGACATTGTTCATTTTGTTCTGATCCTCTTTATTTAGCTTCTTTTTTTGTTTTTGTGTGCTTTTCTATTTTTGTTTTTTGAGTCAGAGTCTCAGCATGTAGCTCAGGGACTCCTTGAACTTGCAGAAATCCTCCTGTCTTAGTCTCCTGAGTGATGGGATTACAGGCATATGCTACCACTCCAAGCTCTTGCTGCTTTTCAATGATAATTTTTTCAGCAACAAAACTCTGTTCTGCTTTATCATTGCAGACAATTTCTTTCTTACATAACTGAAAACTTTTTGAGTGGACATGGTGTTCGTAGTTTTCCGTATAAACCTGACTGTAAGCCCCCAATATGCATGACATTGCATCAACATTACATTGTTTGAAATTTTCCCCACCATATTAATTAGTTCACTGCCCTTAATTTCAGTCTCCCCCAAAATCTCAGGATCTGAGCAAAATATTGACAAATTTTCTGCCAGAGCCTAATATACATGGTCTCAAGTGGAGCAACAAATGGAGTCTTTCTTCCCAGCAGAAACCTCCTGAGCCTGCTCTTTACTTCCTGATATTTTATCAACATCCTGGTCTTCTGAACCAGACAGAATCTCTCACCAAACTCAACTTTCAGAACTTTGGGGCTTCTCTAGCTCACATCTTCAAACCTTTCCAAACTCCCACAAACCAGTTACAAAAGCTTCTGAACCACAGGTCAGGTACTACTACAACAGCAACACCCCTTCTCCAGTACCAAAGTCTGTCTTAGATAGTTCCCTTATTTGCTGGTACAAAATACCCAACACTTACAATTTCAGGAAGGAGGGCTTTATACTGCTCATGATTCAGTTCATAGTTGGCTGTCTCTGAGGCGGGATGGCATGGTAGAGGGGTATGGCTGAGGAAAAGTGGCTCAGCTCTGGATACAAATCATAGCACATATGTTTCTGAGATGATGTGTTCAAATGTTTTTCTCTCCTAAGGTCATTTCCAGGAGGAGTGAGTCTCGCCTTTTGTTCATCTCTGTATCTCTATTGCCTACCACAGTGCCGGGGGGGTAAAGTGCCAAGTATAAAGCCTTGTTGAGGGAATGAATGGATGAATACATGAGTATTTTGCCTTGAGCTTCCATCTCTAAGGAGACAGAAAATGGTTGAAACATTTTTTCCCCTTTGGTTCTACTCATGGCAAATGCTAGATGTTTCACAGTCATCCTCTCTTTCATCCTTGCAGGCCAAATTTGCTCTGGGTGTGTTCAGTGTGTGAAATCTCATTGCTGTCATGGGAGGCAACTCTCCTAAGATTGACTTAGGGAGAGTGAGCGTGTGATCCTGTTCTGGCCAGTGAGAGGTAAAGAGAATTCTACTCTCACAGAGAGGCAGAGGGAGATCTCCTGGACACTTTTAGGATATTTTCTTCAGAGGTGATGGGTTCCTGCCTTACGATATCACTGGGTTTGGATAGGATAACAGAAATTGCCAACATTAAGCTGTCAAACATAGCACAAGAGGGATGACGTGCTCTCAGGGAAGTGGGACAGTAGCAGAGAAAGCCAGCTCACCTGGTGCTGCCTTAGCTAAGCACCTCTTGGCATCTGAGGCAAAATATCATTTATGGTTTGGCAGTAAGCTTTCTAAGTACATCTTGTGTGGCATCCTAACATAACCACACACACACACACACACACA
>NW_004524716.1:7074491-7076726 GCF_000260255.1 Octodon degus | reverse complement strand
AGACAGACAGACAGACAGACAGACAGACAGACAGACAGACAAAAAAACCTAGACAGAGACAGGGAAACACATGACCTGGAACTAACAATATTTGTGTGTTTGGGGGGATGGTAATCTATGGAATTTGTGAATCTATAGAAAGCATGGAGCTCAATTTATAGGTAAAAGTTAATATTTATTTTCCAGTGAAAGGTTCATTTTATAGGCTAAAGGTGATAGCTCATAAATAAGTAAAAGCACAGGCCAAGTATATTGGATTTTTTAAGACAGGAATTTTGACTGAGTGATCTCTAAAGGAAAAACAAATATTTATTTTGAGGAATTTTGTGACCTGAAGCTGCAATTTTAAAAAGTAAAAGTTAATGCTTATTTTCCAGTGAAAGGTTCATTTTACAGGCTAAAAGTGATAGCTCATAAATAAGTTAAAAGCATAGGCTAAGTATATTGGATTTTTTAAGAGGAATTTTGACTGAGTGATCTCTAAAGGAAAAACAAATATTTATCTTGAGGAATTTTGTGACCTGAAGCTGCAATTTTAAAAAGTAGAGTTTTGGGCAGATGAGATAGCTCAATGGACTAAGCACATGCTTAGGCAAGTGCAGGAGCCAGGGTTCAATCCCCAGTACCACATGCCGTGTTGGCCTTGCCCCTGTGCCCGCTGAGCTGGCCACCAAGATGGACTGTGGTGGTGCACGCCTGTAATTCCAGCACTGGGAGGCTGAAAACAGGAGGATCACTATGAGTCTGAGCTGTATAGTGAGACTCTGTACCAAAGCGAGTTTTAAATTATGATTTTTTTTTTTCTAGTACTGTGGATTAAAGCCAGGGCCTTTACACTGATCTCCATCCCCAGCCATTTAACTACAACTGATGTTTTTTGTTTGAGACAGTTTTGGCAAGTCACTAAGTTGCCCAGGCTGAGCTCAAAAGTGCAGTCATCCTATCAGCCAAGAGGTCTGGGATTCCAAGTGTAGGCCACCACATACAAGGTGATTATTGTTATCTTTTTTCTACTTACCTTTATTTCTTTAGCCTATCTCAATAGGACACATTAGGTTATGAAGTCTGAGCCACAATCCCATTGGGGATTAGATGAACATCATGAGCTTCAGCTTTCTTTAGTGAAAGAGGACTAAGAAATCATAAAACTTTTGTTTTGCCCTCAAGGGAAACTAAATGCAAATTGGTACTTGCTGTGTGAGGCCCAGGGGCCAGTTCCCTTCTTATCAGGAAATTAAATGGAAGGCCTCTATTGGCCTAGCTTCCCTTTCAGGCCTGGTCGCTTCAGGCCTTTGGGGGGAAGAAGGTGGAGCCAAGGTTGTTTATCGTTTTGTTCTGGGGAACGCAGTGGAACTGTCACCCACGGCACTAACCAGCGGAAACTGACTGTTCCTCAGTGTCTTTGTGGGGCTTCCTGCCAGTGCATCTGATGGAGCAGTGTGCAAAGTAAGGGGAGCCCCACCTCAGTGTTCACAGAGACAGAGATAGGTAGGCACGAGGTCCTGGGAACCACCAGCTAACCGCTTCCCAGGCCAGCTTTAACTGCACACTGCTGTGGGCAGAAGAAGCACCAGCTTTATGTTAAGAATAACTGTGTTTGTGCTGGAGAGTTAGCTCAGCAGGGCAGTGCGTGCCTGGCAAATGTGAGGTCCTGAGTTCCATTCCAGATACCTCCCTCCCCACTTCCCCCAAAGGAATAATTTTGTTTAATCCCTGTGGTCTGCCAATTTGAAAATTACTCCAGAGATTCCTTCCCTGTAAAATGGAAAGAGAGAGAGTACAATGTTCACTGGCTGCCAAAGACAAGATCCTGAAGCCACCTTAAACTTTTCTTCCTTTTCTTTTCAGTTCCCAGGTCCCTTTATACCTCTCCTCTTGCACTGTCAGCCAAAACTTAAAATTCTGTCTTGTGCAGAGCAATTTAGTTTTCTGCTTCACTTTTTTGCTTCTAGATCTGGTCCCAGGTTCTGGCTTTTCAGAATTAAGTGATCACCCACATGTTTTTCAAGAAGGAAGAAGAAAGGAAGGGGAGGAGAACGAAGAGGAGGGGGAGATCAAATGAGAGGAGGAAGAGGAAGAGAAGAGGAGCCAGGTGTGGTGGTGCACACCTCTTATCCCAGCACTCAGGAGGCTATGGCAGAAGGATCACTGTGAGTTGGAGGCCAGCTTGGGTGAGATTCGGAGAAGAAAGAGGAGAAGGAGGAAGAGAAAGAGGAGGAGGAGAAGAAGAAGAAG
>NW_004524716.1:7063578-7074277 GCF_000260255.1 Octodon degus | reverse complement strand
AAGAAGAAGAAGAAGAAGAAGAAGAAGAAGAAGAAGAAGAAGAAGAAGAAGAAGAAGAAGAAGAAGAAGAAGAAGAAGAAGAAGAAGAAGAAGAAAGAATTTCCAGAAGAATTCCTAAAAATACATGCTGTTTTAAATTTACTTTTTTCTTTACTACCTTCTCGCTCCCTGCCTCCAGATGAGCACGCTGCCCTCCCTCCCTTGTATTTGCTCCTCTGTGAGGCCGCAGTGCAGTGCTGTCCTCACAAGCCATGGGTTATATCCTGAGAGAGTGATCCTTCCGTGTCTCTGCCATACGTTTCAATCAGTTTATATATAAAATCTTTCATAATTATGATGCCACTGTGCCAACATCCTATCAAAAAATTATAATTTAAACATTTGGCAAGGATATGATATTTTGTAACATAATTGAAAAAAGCTACTAATGGTAAAAATTGTCCGTTATCCACCCAACGCCCCTCCCATCTTTCACTACCTCTTCTCTGCTACCAATACCCCTGTTTGTGAGGAACCAGTACAAATTCTTTGATTTTAAGGAAGGGAGAGTTCTAATTTACCTCAATGAGACTGCCAAAGAACATAATTGTGACAGAGATCATAATTAGATTCATTTTCAATTTTAGAATCAAGCAACACTAAAACAAAATCTAATAGGATGAGCAAAAGGGATTGACTTTATCAACAGAGAAAGGATGAACAAAGAGAGATGAAGAACAAAAAGTAAATTGGTCATGTCAAAGCTACTTTCTCAGCCAAGCCTGATGGCTCACACCTGTAATCCCAGCACTGGGGAGGATGAGGCAGGAGGATCACCATGAGTTTGAGGCCAGCCTGGGCTCCATAGTGAGTTCAAGTCAAGCTTGGACTACATAGTGAAACCCTGTTTCAAAGAAGAAAGGCTATTTTCTTTGTAAGGCCAAAGCATGACGCCAAAGATTCAGGAGAATCAGACCCCTGGGACTAAACAGAACACGCCAACTTCAAATCCTCTCATGAGGAAACCTGACCTGAGAACTCGGTCAGGTTTTTGATAGAATGGCCTAGCCCAGTGATGCAAACCTTGTAGAGAACAAGTGCCCACACTGCAACCCCGAGCCCACTTACTTCTCAAAAAAGTTCAGTCACCGCAATTAACCCTGAATTTCCAACTTTCAGCTGTTCAGCTGCTGGGGCTACCTGGCTCATGTGCTGAACGCAGGGTTCTGCCTCCCACTGCAGCACACACGCCATGGGTCTGCACCATGGCCTAGACCTAAGGGTAGCTTGAGGCTTGGGGGATCCAGAAGACAGCATGCACATTCCTGGTGGCCCTGGTGTTCTCTCCCTCACCATGATCTACTCTCACCCTGCATAATAGACATCTTTCCCTGCTCTTAGGAGGCACACAGCTACCCTGAAAATGCTTCTTTTTCACCTTCGATAAGTGTAATACCTCACTACCCTTTGTGTCTGTTCTGTCCAATTCTTTATTAAGGACAAGAAAAACCTAGAGAGAGTTTCTAGGAGTCCCCAGAATCCCAGAACCAGAAAACAGACAGACAGAACAACACACAATAGCTAGGTAACTTCAGGGCGCTGAAGGACTGAGGCAGAAGAAGCCTCATGGTGGCACCAACTGAAATGGAGATTTCAGCTGAATGATTCTGTTAGTGTGTTCTGGGGTTTCAGCGCAGGAGCTTAGCCCAAATACAACATCCCCTTGTAATTTTCAATGAGGAAATTTCACAAACCAACTTCGTTCTCCTAAGGTTAACTGCACAATCCAGGGGCATCTGCTGGGCAGTCTAAACCCTAACACCCTGAGCACAGCTAGCCTCAGAGCCTCAGCAGAGTTGGGCCTGATTAGTTAGTTGAATGGGAGATACAGCAGGGAGTGCTGGATGTGACATGTAGTAAAAATAAAATTTTCTTTTTCTGAGTAAAAGGAAAAAGCTCAACTGGATGGGCCCCTTTCGTCATTCTGCCAGTTCTTGTTTCCTGAAACACTGATATTACACCTGTGACAGCCTAGTAGCAATCTTGCAACCATGAGTTACAAGAAAACAATCTGTTATTACAGATTGTTAATACAGCAAGAGCCCAGTATAATGACAGTAACACTGAAGAGCTGACAAGTTCTTCAACTGTGGGCTCTACTCGAAGAAGCCCACTTCTCTGTATGTGAGACAGAGAAGCCCCTACTTATTAATGTTGTTGTAGTTGAGCTTCTATGTTATACACTGTACATTCCTGATACATAGTTCCTGCCCCATGGAGTAGCTAAAAGCTCAACATATACACATCAATATCACTTTTGATTCCAAACCCAGCACATGAGCAGGTACTATAACAGTCAAAATACATCCCATATTTCAATTAGTTCTTACTGTTGCCACTCCCACTAACCTGCTCTGAGCCACCACCATCTCTCACTCATAATAATGCAAAATTCTCTTAGGTGGGCCACCTATATCAACCCTTTCCTCCTTTCAGTCTATTCTCAGCATTCTATTACAATGTATATAAAGCAGGTGGTATTACCGTCTCAAAAAACCTATCTGTGGTACTCATGTTATTCAGATTAAAAGGAAAAATCCTTAAAACATTCTACAGGTCACCTGCACTGTTTTGTTCTTCTCTGTTTTAAGTTTGTTTGTGATTCTGCTTGTTTGTTTGTTTGTTTTGGTTTAGGGAATTTGTATCACTCTGTCTTCAAATATACTGATATGTTCTGCCATGGATCTATTCTATCCCACTCAATGAATTGCATTTTGAAGATTATTGTATTCTTCTTAACTTTTCTGTTTTTCTAGTTTAATCTTTTCATAGTTTTTTTTCTTCCTTCATTAGACTTGTATTTTCCTTTAAATCCTTCAACATATTTATGATAGCTGCCTTAAAGTTCTTGTATGTTAATCTTTGTCATTTCTAGTAATGTGTTTTGGTCTGTCAATTATGAGTTACATCTGTCGTTGTTATGTGTGGGGCATACCTAGTAATTTTTATTGAAAATTGAATTCAGTGAATATGTAGTCAAACGTCTCAATTTTATTGGCTGGCAGTCAATTTACTTGTAGATCAATTTGAGCATTTTGGAGCTTGTACTTAAGCTTAGTTAGGGCAGGCCTACAGTGGTTTTTCCTTTAGGGCTATGGTAGCCCTTTTCTGTAGTTTGATCCCTTTGGAGACATTATGACATGTCCCAGATGCTCAGCAAGGACTTTCCATCATGTCAAAAACTGACCATCTCAGCCCTATGGAGGCTCTGGTGGTCACTGAGCTCTTAGCTCTTGGATGATGCTAATTTTCTACCGATTCTCCTAGAGTCTCACCATCCATGTACAGCTTTGTATTAGTCAAGTATCCCAGGAAGGCCCATGTGGGGTTCTGAAGCCCCTTTTTCTGCTTGTTCTCTCTGGTCTTCTGTCTATGGCAGTTTCCACACATCTCAGACTCTATAAACTCCATTCGACGTTTGTTTCCTCAGTTCAGTGGGACTTTCATGGTCTTCTTTGGCCTCTGCCTTGTGTTGCCATTTGGACATTATCCCAAGGCAAAAAGCTGAGGTGCCTATCAGTCTGGCCTCATTTATTTTCCTCTTCTCAGGGCTGACAGTCCTACACTGCATACTACTGAGTATTTCAAAATGGTGGTTTTGTGTTTTACTTAGTTTTCTGGTTCAAGGGGTAAGAGCTACTCAACCATGAGAGGAGGTAACCACAGCATGTGAAGCAGACTAGTTACCAGTCACAAGGGTCAGACCACACTGGCTTATGTGTGATAGAGAATTGAAACACAGGGTGGGAAAATTACTTGTCTAAGGCAAAACTGTTAGTGGAGGTAGTACAGTCCAGGTGTTTTACAGTCTAGGCTGTTCTTTCCTGCTGAAGTTTTATCGCCCCCTTCCCCAGCTTAGCTACTCTGAGCACCCCACTAACAGTTCCTGCCTTCTAGTATTGCTTGGGATACTGACTTCTGCACTTAAGTTTTCACCAGTACTCCTCAGACATGAAGCAGACCACTTCAAAGGAATACACTTGCCATCTAAGGCATGAGTATTCTGATTTTCACTGCTTTGACACCTGCCTGTTGATTCAAAGGTGACTTTTGCTAAGGTGCAGCATGGAATATGAGACCATATCTGTGAAAGCAAGTGTATGTGCTATAAAGTAAATGGATTCTTCAAAAATAATTAGAATAACAAACATTGCCACTCTGCATCAGGCCCTGACTAACGGCAAAAGGTCCCCCTAAACACCTCTCTGCTTAAAGATCAGCCTGTAGGGACTTGTCACGACATAGTGAGGTTGTCTCAGCAGACAGTTTCCTGCTGCTATATTTCAGAGTCTGCCTAAAGTGCACATATGCTCTTTGCCCGAGGTCATGCCCTTATCAGGGTAGCCTACAGAAGGTGACTGAATGAAGTGTGGATATGATGGTTCAGGCATTTTAGACCAGATAGTACTGGTTCTAGAGCTCCCACTCAAATGGCCAACATTGATCAGGGCTACATCAAAACCCAGCTTCTCCCTGCAGCCCCGTTCCACTCACTCTCTTCCTTTTACAAATGATCATTCCTGATAAACAACTTGGACTCCCACTCTGACTCCTCATTTGCTTCCAGAGGACCCAACCAGTGAGAATGACCACTGGGCTGTGGGACCCATGGCCCATCCAGTTTCTCTGCAACCCAGGGACAGCCAGGCGATAGATGAGGACTGCATGGCAGGTCATCCTAATGCCACAGGCTCTAATTCTTCACAACTCCCAGGTAGTTAAAATAATGTTTTTTATCAGATAATGCCATTAGATAACGTTCTAGTTATTGTTGTATCTGGGTATTATGCTAATGACTTCACATGAATTATCCTATTTCATCCTCTCAAACAATCCTATGGGAGAGGTATTCCTAGTATTCCCATTTTTATCAAGATCTTCCCTAGACTGTCTTAAAAAGAGTTCAGACAAGGTGATGGATGATTTTGACAGATCCCTTGCAGCTGTTGGCCTCATTTTCTACAGCGTGGGTCTCTATGGGAGGCTACAGTCTCTTGTGATGTGCACATTCTTTTTGTCTTCCTTCCTTTCTCAACACTCAGTTTTGCAGATCTGGCAGCCCTTGCTCAGGTCCCACTAACAGCTCAGAGGTATTTTCAAAGACTAACCTCTAGCCTCAAAAATAAGAAGAGGAAAAGTTCTCAGCCCACATCCTGCATTTAAGCAAAGTTTCCACAGGTGGGCCAACACAGCAAATGTTTATGCAATGTTTTGTAACTCACAGTAAACCTAGTAGCCTCTAAATTTGGACTCTCAAGAGGTTACCCGTTCAATCATGACCAAAACACACCAGTGAGGGGCCTGCTATGAACCCTGGGATGGGGGGCAATGAATGACTTTCTGTTTTTTAAAGTGTATTTAGGACAGAGTCTACAGGGTCTCACTACACAGATCAGACTCATAGTGATTCTCTTGTTTTCAGCCTCCCACGTGCTGGATTACAGGCGTGCACCACCACGCCCAATCTCATTCGTAGTCTCAGCGCACACTGGGGCGGGGACAGCACAGCATACTGGGGATCAAACCCCGGTCCCTGAGCCTGCCTAAGCAGGTGCTTTAGTCTGGCTGGCCCTACATTTCTTCTTGTTGTTGCTCATTTCACAATGACTTCTCTTGAAGCACAAGACCTGAAGATATGGCAAGAACCAGGAAGCAGTCTTGACCTCACAATCCACTTAAGAAGGGAGGATAACTTTTTTGAGATAGGGTCTTTCTATGTAATTCAAACTGGCCTTGAACTCACTATGCAGCCCAGCCTGGCCTCACACTCGTGGCAATCCTCCTGCCTCAGTCTCTTGAGTGCTGGGATGATAGGTGTGTAGCACCACAACTTATGGAAGTAAGAAGAATTAAAAGTCTAGTATTAAACAATTTTATAACACTCCGTTTGGGCCTATGTAAGTCTAGGAAAATGTATGGAAGATTTTAATTCAGATTTGATAGTAACTTCTCCTGTTCAAAAATTCCCATGAAAAGTGGATATTCTGAGGCCACCTACTATTTGTCATCTTCCTCCCTGGTTCTTCTCTAGGCTTTATTTTATTTAGGTCCTGGGGCTCCTCTCAGGCCCACAACTTTCACCAGAGAAAAGCCTCTCCAAATTTGCTCCGTGTTCTCCTCCCACCCCAGCCCAGAAAGACATTTAGCCTCTGTAAACCTCTCTCCAGGTCCAGAACACCTCATGATGAGATTAGCTAAAAAAAGCCATCTCTTCCCCAGACTTGAAGCACATCAGCAAAATCCCCTTCCTACTGTACCAAGCTTGGACCTGAGGTAAGCCTCAGAAAGCAAGGTGGGAGGTACCAAGCCTCAGGAATGCAAGCATTTTAGGGCAAACAAGAAAAATCCACTCTACCCCCATATCTACGCAGAGCTTTTATTTTTTCTCTTACCCCTTGATATTTCCAGTTGTTCCCCTCTGCCTCTTTTTTGTTGCCTATTTCCATAGTGACCATAGCCATGACATCCCTCTCTCCCTACCCTTCTCCTAGGTTTCCTGTGATGACCTTGTGCTAAGAAGATGCTGAGAAGTTGACTGGCACAGAACCAGCCCAGGATGCTGGCACAGTGCCAACCAGTTGCTGTGTTGCCTGTCAATTAATACTTGAGGGTGCTGCCTCTCCTGGTTTTGTGCTATGGAGGCTCTGTGGGGTCAGACTGAGGACTCTTCAAAGTACTGTAGGGCTCTGACCCAGGATTATAGTTGGATCCTTGACAGTGCCTCAGTTTCCTACTTGACTATGACAAAGTTCTCCTTGATTATTATTTTCTCCTTGTGGCATAATTGGGTTTGGTTTTCTCTTCAGGAAGATCCCTAAAACATATTTCTGACTCAAACTTGATTAGTAAATTTAGGTATCCTTTCAGGATCTTCCCTGAGTTTTGAGTCAGAACTCGATTTTGTCTTCTGGTTCCTATAAGTCAAGGTAACACTTGATTGAAATGCTGGCATTTAAATTTAGCTTTATAAAGAAATGAACATTCTCATGACCTTACCCATTTGAGAAATCTTAGTTCCCTTGACATCGCTAAACTTTCGTCAGTCACACTTGTTGCCTTGTCTGCCACAGGATTCCTGGTCTCCACACTGAGACTTCAGGAAGGCCTGACTCCAGGGCATGCCTCCATTTCTTCTCCCTGATCATGCCCAGGCTCTTTCTTGATCCCAGTTCGAAGTTCACTCTGTAGTGGAAGTCAGTCAGCTCCCTGGAAGGGCAGTTCCCAGTCACCACAATCCTCCATTCTGCCTGCACTGCAGTTGTGCTTGTATTTAATTATCTGCTCCATCATCCTGCCTCTGCTAAAACTCTCACCTCTGTCCTCTTTCCATGGCAAGGTGAAGGAGCTATAAATGAAGCCTGACAGTCTGAACTACATAAAAGTATATTTTTGTTATTTTTATTGTTATTTTTTGGTACCAGGGATCAAACTCAGGACTTTGCATTTGCCAGGCAGGCATTTATGCCCCAGTCCAAAGGAATATCTTAAAAAATTACATACAAAAAATATAAAAATTACACAAAGATAACACAAAATAAAAGGTTAAATTTAGGGAAAATGTTGATGAAATAATTATATAATATAGAGAAAACACCTAAAAAGCCAAAATATCAAAAAAATAGATAATGTGATAAGATTGGGAAGGCAACAGAGAATAGAATTGATGATAAATATGGTTTTAAAATAGTTGCTTAACTGTAGAAAGGAATAGAGGAAATCAGATCAGAAATAATTCCTCAAGTAAAAAAAGAAATGATAACTATAATGAAAGAAGTACTACGCGCTCCTAAAGAAGACACTGATAAAAAAAGTAAAGCAGAATATAAAACTGATAGAATCCTTGAATAAGCAATATAGGAAAGAAATAGAATGCATGAAGCAGAGTTTTGAAGTGATATGCAAGAAATTAAAACCTCAATCACAAACTGGCAAAACCATTTGAATGAAAGTGAAAATAGACTTTCAGTCCTTAAAGACACCATTGAAGCTAGTGAAAAAGTAAGGAAACATCTCTTAAAAACAAGTAGGATGCACGAAAAAATAATTCAACACCTGCAAGATGATGCAAAGATGAACAACGTGAGACTAATAGGCACCAATGAGAAAGAAGGAGGCAATACAAATGATATAAAAAGAATATGGATGGAAGTAATAGCAGAAAACTTCCCAAATATGGGGCAACAATCTGACATTCAGTTAAATGAAGCATATAGAACTCCAAATAACATCAACCCAATTAAAAACACACCCAGACATATCATAATCAAGATCCCAGAAATTCAGCACAGGAATAGTGTGCTAAAAACTGCTAAGGAAAAGAAACAGATGACATTTAAAGGAAAACCCATCAGAATAATGGCAGATTTCTCTTCACAAACCATCAAGGCAAGAAAAGCGTGGAGCAAAGTACTTCAAGTCTTGCAAGAAAGCAAATTCCAACCCAGGCTGATATACCCTGCAAAACTCTCTTTTCAGTATAATGGAGAAGTGAAATATTTCCATGACAAAGAACAACTTAAGAATTTCATGATGACAAAGTCATTCCTACATAGACTACTAAAAGATGTTCTAGAGAGGGAGCAAAATCACCACAACTCCATGAATGAGAATGGAAAGAACCCACCAAATAGGGCAAACAAGCACAGGAGAATAAGAGGTACACAAAAGCAGTCTTTCAGTTATTCTTTTGCATACAACAGCAAGGTATTTCCATCAGCATATGCTACAAATGGGCTTTTCCTGCACCCTATGGGTCATGATTCTGTCTGGGTCTATAGGGTGGTTATCAAGGAAATAGCAGTAACTCCATTCCATAAGTGATACCTGGCCACCAGTAAGTGTCATGGACATTAATCCATGTCCATGACATACTAGAACTTTGTGTGATATCCTATCCCCAAACTGCTAGAAGTGCTGGTCAATTATTTGCCATTCCAGTATTTATCTTATGTTTTATTCCTAATAATTCTTTACTATCATGAAAACTTTTTCTTAGTTCAATTGTTTTGAAACATTTAATCTTTAATTAGTTAATATTTAATTTTCTGAATATTGCTTAATTTTAATTTTTGTTTTAAGATTTGTACTGTATCTTTGACTTACAATCTACTTAAAAGACATGGTATGATATTTTCTAATGTTAGAAACTTTAAAAAATATATTTCCACTTTCCATTGACTTAATATTACTTCTTCCTTGTCTTTTACACACACACACACACATATATATACATGAAAAAAAATTGTGTATAACCCGACATAAGATTGATACTATTTCATAGAACTCTTTAATGACCTTTTAAATGGGTTCATCTAATATATTTTACATAGTCCTGCATAACTATCATTTAGAGAGCTCTTTACTCTTTATCCAGAAGCATACAGCAACTTCTCTTGCCTTCTGAATTATGCTCTTTTTTATTTCCTATATGCTGCATTTGAAAGTATTAGAATATTTCAAGTTTGTATAACTGGAAAATATTTTACTTTTACTTTTCAAAGATATGTTTGCTAACTATAAAATTCAAAGAGGACAGATTTTTTTTTCTTTCAGTCCTTTAGTCTAGTTTCTTACACACTTGATTTTTTTTTCTTTCTAATGTGGAATAAAATACTACTTAATTTTGTTCTTCTATAGCTAATATTTTTATGTATATCCTTTAATGAATTTTTTCTTTACATACATTTTGGACAATTTCATTTTTGTGTATCTTGGTATGATTTTATTCAAATTTCTTGTGCAAAAGGTTCATTTTCTTGGAAATGAGGTGTTATGAATTCAACTACATTTAGAAAATTTAAATCTTTAAATATTTATTGCCTACCTCTTTCTACTTTGAGAATTCTAATTATATGAATATAAGTTTCTTGATTTTGACACAGAGTGAACTACTATGACTGAACTGTAAATTCTTTCTTCTTTATTTTTATTTTGGACAATTTTCATTGTTATATTCATTTAAGTTTCTAAATAATTTATTTACAATGTGCAATCTATTATTAATCTCATGATATGTATTCATTTAGAAATATTTCTCTAAAATTCAATCTGTCTACATCTTATATCTTTCACATTTCAATATTTGTCTAGAATTTTTAATATGATATATAATTATTGATTTTCAATAGTTGATGAAAAAATAAAAATAAAATAATAAAAAATAAATAAAATAAAATAGTTGCTTAATTTTTAATAGAGATTAAAATAAAGTACCATTTTAATGTAAAAAATGTAAAAGAAGTCAGGCAGAGGATCCTTGTAAATTTGAGTCTAGACTGGGCTCCAAAGTGAGCTGAAGGCCAGCTTGAACTGCATAGCAAGTCCCTGTCTCAAGAAGAAAAAAAGGGGCTGGTCAAATAGCTCAGCAGATTACAGCACGTGCAAGCAGGTGCAAGGGGCCAGGGGTTCAATCCCCAAGCCTGCTGTGCTGGCCCTGCCTCCAAGGTGTGCTGAGACAGTAATTGAGACTGGGCATGGAGGCACGTGCCTGTAATCCCAGCTCTTGGGAGGCTATGAACAAGTGGATCACTATGAGTCCAACCTAGTAGTGTGACCCTGAACACCCTGTAGACCTTTCCCTAAAATACAAAGAAAAAAGAAGAAGAAGAAGAAGAAGAAGAAGAAGAAGAAGAAGAAGAAGAAGAAGAAGAAGAAGAAGAAG
>NW_004524716.1:7056121-7063478 GCF_000260255.1 Octodon degus | reverse complement strand
AAAGAAGAAGAAGAAGAAGAAGAAGAAGAAGAAGAAGAAGAAGAAGAAGAAGAAGAAGAAGAAGAAGAAGAAGAAGAAGAAGAAGAAGACAAAAAGTAAAAGAACCTAATATCCATTATTTACTAGGGAAGGGGAAACAGGAATTCTCCACATACAACTGGAGGAGCATAAACTGAAGGACATTTTGAGTAGATTAGAAATAGTAAGTGCATGTTTCTTTGTGCACACTCATCTCTAAGTTTGTATCATTATCTGTGATTGTGACATAGGAACCCTACACTACCTACCACAGAAAGCTATAGCCATTGGAAAGGGTAGATAAGTTGATATAGCTATAGTCATTTCACTCGATGGTGTGCTAAATTTGAAGAAATACATTCTTAGTGATTTAGTCAATATGCTGTATTTACACAAAGTAAGATAGTTACAACATTACCACATGACATACTCTTAAGGAATTGTCATCATATATGGGTCTATCACTGATAGAGTTGTCATTATTCAGTACACGACTGGGTTTGTTGTTGTTGTTGTTGTTTGTTGTTGTTGCTTATTACCTTTTTATGCATTTAGTACAGGGTCTACAGTGTCTCACTACACAGATCAGACTTGTAGTGGTCCTCCTATTTTCAGCCTCCCAAAAAATACCAGCCAGCACACAACTCGTAGGCACACTTGTGACAGGCTGCAGTTAGCTTTTCTAGCAGGGCGGGAAATACTTACTGCCTCAGCTACTTTTCTCTCATTACTGGGACAAAATACCTGACTCCCAAAATTAAGGAAGGAAGCCTGGGAAGATAGCTCAGTGGCTTAAGCACCTGCCTGGCAAGCATGAGGTCCTGAGTTCAATCCCTAATAAAAAAGAAAGAAAGAAAGAAAGAAAGAAAGAAAGAAAGAAAGAAAGAAAGAAAGAAAGATTTATTCAGCTCACAATTTGTGGAGGTTTCAGTCCATACTTGGCTGGCTCCAAGGCAGAGTGGCACATGGCGGAGGGCAGCAATTCACAGTAGCTGAAAACAGCAAAAAACAAAGGAAAGAGCAGAGGCTATGGCAGTGAGCAAATCTCTCTCCCCTTTCCATATTTTATTCAGGCTATCTAGCCCAGGACAGGAATAGCACTCACACCCATAATCCCAGCATTGGCTCATGAATTAATCACAAACTTTAGAAGTCTGCCCTGATGACTGCATGAGGCTTTGGGGGACACCTAGACCCAAACCACAACACCTACCATAGTTGGAAAGACCTCAGTTTAAGCTAATGAAATAGTGCCAAATTGAAGTCAAGAGATTGGGAATTTAATTTTAGATTCTGATCCTACTGGGAGGTGAGATTTTGGATATATAAGTAGGAATTCTAGGGTACAGTTTTTCTTCTTTCAAAAATAAGGGAATTAAAATGTTTGGATAAGTGATGTCCAAACATTTTGTTGCTGTTGTTTTTACAGTACTCTTTACTCAAATAAATAAGGGGTCCAGGGGAGTTCAATGGATACAGAACTAGAGATGGAACTGCTCTGGTTGTAAAGTGGTAATTCAAACTATCTCAAGTAGGAGATTGCTATATTTCATTCTAGAATGTCCCCTGGAAAGGCCTATTTTCAAAGGATTGGTCTTCAGCTTGACCCTATTGGAAGGTGGTGGTAAGTTAAGAGGTGGAACCAAATAGGAGCTTTCAGAATGGGGTGGACACGGACCCCTGAAGGGAATTGTGGGATACCAGTCTCTTTCTCTTTGCTTTCTAGCTACTATGAGTTGAGCCATTTGCTCCACCACACTCCAACCTTTAAATATTACCTCACTACAGGACCAAAACCAACAGGGTAAACTCTACAAGGCCTACAACCTCCAAATTTATAAAACAAAATAAGCCTTTCCACTTTTAAAGTAGATTATCTCAGTGTCTTCATTACTTTTTACTCATTATTGGGACAAAATACCCAACACTGAAAATTAAGGAAGGAAAAGTTTGTTTAGCACACAGTTAGTGGAGATTTCAGTCCATACTTGGCTGTCTCCAAGGCAGAGTATCACATGGCAGAAGGCAGAGTTTATGGTGGCAGAAAATAGCAAAGAGCAAAGGGAGGAGAAGCAGCTGCGGCTTCTAACAGGCCTCTCTCCCTTTCTTCCACACTGACTGTGAAAAACAGAGCTCCTCCAAGGAAGGGGAACATGCTACACTCCATCCTTCCTCAATCCCCTTTATATAATCCTTTAAGCGCTGAGTTACTCTAGGGAGGTCCCTCCATTCCCTAAGGTGGGCCCTCCATGCCCTACAGTATAGAATTGCTGAGCTGATTTAGATAAGCATTTAACTTCTCAAGTTGACACAATGTATCAACCACTACACTCAGGTATTATGTTATGATAACACAGGAACTATCTGTACCAATATTTTTATAAGATCTGATCATCTAAGTGGAGCATGGTGGTGCATGCTTATAATTCTAGTTCTAGGTAGACTGAAGCAGGAGGATAGAAGCAAGTGAGAGGCTTGCCTGGATGGCATAGTGAGTTTAAGGGCAGCCTGTTCTACATAACAAGATGCTGTTACCAAAAAAAAAAAAAAAAAAAAAAAAAAAGTTCACTTAATCTAGTCGTGGGGGCCAGAGAGATGGCTCGATGGCTCAGTGGAATAAGCGCTTCCCTGGCAAGCACAGGGGTCTGAGCTCAATCCCCAGTTCCACCAAAAAAAAAAAAAAAAAAAAAAAAAAAAAAAATCTAGTCTATGTTGTCAATTATATTTTCAACCAAAATGAAGTATTCTGAACATCACACCCAGCCCCTTGTTTCCCCAAGTTTTAACTCACAAATGTGACTATGTCAGGATGGTGCCAAACTTTAGATTATCCCACGTGTCCTAATTCCTGCACCTCTAGTCAGCACTGGGCTAATGACCACTGCCTGGGAACCAATGACCTACCTAGTTCCAAAAGTACAAAGCTCTATATTTTCCTTAAAAAAACACATTTTTTCCTATGTAAACACTAACATCTCCATACAAGAGTTCTCCTAAATGAATGAACAGTGATTTTTAAATTTTAATTTAATTTGCAAGAAAGATACATATATTTATATGCAGAAGAAGCTTAGTATTATTATACTAAGTAATACTATGTTGTCTATTTTACTGAAGAAACAAGAATAAGCTCAAGACTTACCACACCAATTATTTGAAATTTTCTCAAGGGGCTGAGTTATTTTCATACTGAGCTAGGCTCTGAAGGTTCTGGAGCTTTTGAGAATCAGATGTCTCCATATGGGGTGATACTGCAAAATAACGTAAGTGGTATGGTATAAACAACAAGCATTTGTTTCTCACTGTTCTGGGAGCTGGGCAGTTCAAGATCAAAGAGTGGCCTATTCCTGATATATATATATATATATATGGCTACCTTCTTGCTGTAGTTTCTCATGGGAGGAAGAGACAGACACATAGGCAGGCAGGCAGGCAGGCAGGCAGGCAGACAGACAGACAGACAGACAGACAGACAGACAGACAGACAGACAGACAGAGATAATCTCCTTAGTATCTCTTCTTATGAGGGCACTAATCTCTTTCATAGGGACTCTACCTTCCTGAGTTAATTATCTCTCTAGAGCACCTTCTCTCTATGGACATTATGACTTCAGCATGTGAATTTGGGGCAGCATAAATATTCAGTCCAATGCAATTGGAAAAACTCTTGCCAAGCCAAGCTCCATAGTAAAGCCTAAAATACATGACGGAGCCCAACTTCATCCCTAACACACAGACAAAATTTTTAAACTGTTATTTTTTTTCAGGGCACATTCAGACTTTAAAGATGACATTTATTTTGGGAAGTGGGAAGAAAATGTTCAAATGGGAAAAGAACAAGGAAAGGAAGAGGGGAGGGAGGGAAAAACAGAACAGAGGGGGAAATGGAAATGAAACTTTTGTAAATAAGGAGAGGAAAAACGAAGTATAAGAAGTAAAGCCATGGTGTTATGTTGAACTGTAGGGGACTCAGGTCAACAATTTCAGACACTGCCAGTCAAGCAGAAGACCCAATATTATTATGGATTACTGGACTCTTTTAGAATATTTTGCTGAGTTAACACACCTAAAATATTCAAATGATGGAACTAAACAAAAAAGGGGATATATAAGTGAATGTCTTTTTGTATCTGTGCATTCAAAATGGTTAGGATAGATATATAGTTACATTCTCTTAATGAATAGAGGGATTTGTTCTAATAGTGCTTGTAAATAAGATATAATGTCTGCATCTTGTACAGCAAATAACCACTAGGAAGAATGTATGCAATGTGTTAATTAATGAAACTGTCCTACCAATTTGATTTGAAACTGTCTCATCGCTATTTGTTTCTCAATAAAATTATGGAAAAATATTAATATTGAGGGGGGCTTGTGTCATGATCAGATAATGTAGCCTTCTCAATTCCTACTTTGTGAATTTGTGTGTTTTAGTAGTCTAAAATGATTTTTTAATTTCATGAATGCCTGAAAACAACATTTCCTAGTCTATAGAATCCAGATTATCATGAATATTATATTAAACTGAATAATAATAGCAAAAAAAATAAGGAGAGGAAGAAGGACAGAAGCAAAGGGAATGGGATAAAAAGAATCAAGATATGTCATGTACAGCTACAAATTCCCTGTGATCACTGTGATTATTATGTACATCAAAAGTATTCCAATAAAATTAATTTAAAAAATGAACTAGACCCATGGAAAAATGACATTTATTCTATTTTATTCCTGATTACAAAAGTAATACATTGTTATAAAGGAAAATATGAAATTTATCCGGCTTCTTTGATGATGTCAAGGGGAAGCCAAATGTTGTCTGCATATTCTATTCTCCCAAGCTCGAAGACCCACTTGTGTCCTACATCTTGAGCGACTTTCTCGATTCAAGTCTGACTTGATGTAATAGATGAATTTGCCTGGCAATCAGAATTTTAAAGGTCAGCTCTCCTCATATACAAGCTATGCTTTTGGTGTATCATCTCTTTTGCAATATGACCTGATGAAGAAATCTAGTGTTCTCTTTAGCTTTAATATCCTAAGACTCAGTAGGCATCTACAGCCATGTCACCCGGAGTGCACTCAGCCTGGTCTATGAATTGGGAAATGCACAAAATGACTCTACTTAATAATTAATTTTATTTAATATTTTTGTGGCTATATGTCATATCTAATTCATTTTAGGGAAGTCTCCTTTAGAAATGGTTCTATGCAAAAAAATTTTTCATAAAATATATAAGGTATAATATAATGTTAAACCCTATAGAAAGCAGGAAACAAAAGTCTATGCAACAATATTGAAATGCAAGGAAAATCAATGAGCAAAATAGAGAGTCAAATAATTATTATTATAAAATAAAATATTATAAAATAAATATTATTATTATTATTTATAAAAACTGCTTGGCATGGTGATGTCTGCCTGCAGTCCCAGCACTCTGAGAAGCTGAGGCAAGAGGATTACAAATTCAAGCCCAACCTAGGCAATTTAGCAATTTGACAAGACCATGTCTCAAAATAAAAATAGAAAAGGTTGGAGACTCAGCTTTGTGCAAAGGCTCTGAACTTACAGAAGTCCCCAGTGGTGGTAGGGAGGAGGGGGGCACTATCAAGAAGTTTGCTCAAATAGCTTCTTCATTTGGATGTGGTATTGCAAATCAGTAGGGATTAGATGATGTCTTTTAAGATACTGGAGATTGAACTCAGGGCCTTAAGCCTTTGTAATAAGCTACATCCTCAACCTTCTTCTCTTTCTCTTTCTTTTTCTTTTGCCTTTCCTTTCCAGTTTGTTTGTTTGTCTTTCAGACAGAGCCTTGCTGAATTGCTAAATTGCACAGGCTCGGCCCAAACTTACAGAAGCTTTTGCCTCACCCTCCCAGAGAGTAAGAATTATCCCTGTGGGCCAATGGGCCAGCCAGTCAAAGGAACAGATGAATTTTTAATAAATGACACTGAAAAGTCTAGCTACTTGTTTGGAAGGAAAAAAAGTAATCTATAATGTCTCTTTAAAAAAATTCCAGATAGTATGAAGATCCAAATGTAAACATAAATCACAAAATATTAGGAAAAAACACAACTGTCTTTTAAGAATATAATCTTAGATTAAGAAATAAGATAAAGCCAAAAGTCATAAAGTAAATGGTGATGCTAGGAATCTAGCTCAGAGGAAGAGCCCAGCCCAGGATGACTAAGCAGCAAGAAAAGTTCAATCCCCAGCACCAAAAATAGAGAGAGATTTTTTATTTGTTTTGTGAAATAGGGTCTCACTATGTATCGCAGGCTGACCCGGAACTCCAGGGATCCTCCTGCCTCAGCCTCCTGAGTAATAGGATTAAAGATGTGTGCCACCATGCCTGAGAGAGACAGGTTTTTTTAAAAAACTGATTATTAACTGCATATAAATTAACACTATGAGAAAAGTGTGTTTAAAAAAGGCAAAAGATACACTAGGAAAACTGCACATTCTTTGACAAAAGCCTATTTAATCTATAAAGACAGGACCAATTTAGCTATTATATAAAATTCTTCCAAACAAAAAAAGAAAAATTCAACAGAAGAGTGAGCAAAGCATATACACAGGCATCCCCCTAAGAAATACAAGTGACTTATAAATGCAGACAATGACACTCATTTAGCATAATTCCAATTAAAGTGCTGAGGTAGCCCAGCAAGGTGGTGCATACCTGTAATCCCACTACTTGGGATGCTGGGGCAGAAGGATCACCTCAAGTTTGAAGCCAGCCTTAGCTACATAGGCAGTTCAAGGCCACCCTGAACTACAAAGTCAGACCTTGTCTCAAAAAAAAAAATTAAATAAAATTGAAGAATGAGGTGACATTTTCACCTACCATACTGGCAAAGATAACAAAGTTGAGTAATGTAGTGTCTCTGGGAGACAGTTTCATGCCAGCTCATCAAAATTTAAAAATTCAAACACCTTTCAATCTATCACTTCCCATATCTTCATTTACAGATATATTCTTATATATACAAAGAATAGATATTTTCAAGAATTTCTATTTCAGCATTATTTTATGCATTTATTAATTTGTTTGTTTCTTAGAGAATATATTTGAAACTTGCAGATAATAACTATGTGGCAGACCCAGACCCAGGATTTTTGGCCTCTTACAATGAGTAAATAAAGCAAGTGAGAACTTTAAAATTCATCCAAAACTACACAGGGAACAAAGAGAGAAGTCAGGGTTCTAACTATGTGTGATAAATGCAGAAGGTCACTTGTGTTTATCTAGGACCTTGTCGTCTAGCTCCAAACCATTATTTGTGCATTCCAGCTATGATTGACAGATGTCAGGACTGCAATTCTGCAGTTCCTTTTGCC
>NW_004524716.1:7044520-7052961 GCF_000260255.1 Octodon degus | reverse complement strand
CCGGCCTGAAGAAAACAGCTGTTCTTTCCCCTTTGTTTTCTTCACGTTGGCCTTAGTAGTTTCTTCACAGAGAGAATAGCATGCCCTTGCAGAGCTTCTAAAGTTTAATAATTCCAACCTCTTTCTTCTGTTCACTCAATCATTAGAGCTTTTAGCCTTTCCAACTTAAAGATTATTATTTAAATTTTGTTTGAATGACCCATCGGCCACACATGGTGGCTCACACCTGTAATCCCAGCACTTGGGAGGCGGAGGCAAGAGGATGACCAAAGCCAGCCTGGGTTACATAGTGAGTCCAAGGCTAGCATGAACTATATAGCAAAACCCTATCTCAAAAAAAAAAAAAAAAAATCCTAAACACACAGGGGCCGAGTCATTCCAGATCTGAGGACAGACATATAAACGAGTGAAACAGAACTGAGTTTCCAGGAAAAAAAATCAAGACATCAGTGGCCAACTGATTGTTGACGGGGTTGTAAGTACTGCTGAGAGAAGAATCACCTCTATAAAAAATAGTGCTGAGAGGAAGGGATTCACCTTGCAAGAAAATAAAGTCCAGAGTGGAGAGAAGTATGGATTTTCCCATGAACTCTGCTCCCCAAGAGTCTGCAGTCTAGTGAGGAAACAGATACAAAGAATTAAACTTCAAGGCAAAAACAATAAGTACCAGGAAAGGAAAATTTCTTGGAAGTTAAGAGGAAAGAGAGTTGGATTTTGCTGATCCTGACAAACTATGACAATGCTGCCTTCCGGGGCTGTCATCTCAGCTGTGTGGCGTCTCTTAGGATATAGCTGTGATCATCTTAAATGCTATGGTCCCTTGGCCAGTCCTTCTCCTTAATCCCATGGTAGACTCATCTAGGCTACTTTCACAGACTGCACACCGCGGGCCAGTATAGTCACCCACACCCGTAGTCCCAGCTCCTCGGGAGGCTGAAGCAAGAGCTGGAGATCGGTCTGGGAGCAGAGCAAGAGCTCTGTATGTGGAGGTGCTTTGCTGATCAATAGCATGCTTTTTGTACACACAGTAATTTTTACTAGTTTACTGTTGAAAAGTTACAAGAACCCAGGCACTGGGGAGGCTGAGGCAGGAGGATTGCTGCTAGTCCAAGGCCAGCCTGGACTACACAGCAAGGCTCTCCTAAAGACTTCAGAATGTGATTTCCAAGAACAAGAACATTCTGAATCACTGTTTAATCCTAAGAATTGGGAAATGGAGTGTTGACATAACACTATTCGCACATCAAGAGTTCACATTCAATATTTTTTTCCAAATGTCCCAGTGTTGTCCTTTCTAGCACATTTTTTTCTAATCCAAAAGTGCACACAGCACTTAATGATTGTGCCTCTTCAACCTCCTGTTATCTGAGGCAGCTTCTCTACCTTCCTGGCCTTTCTTGCCCTTGACAGCTGGGAGAAGACAGACCAGTTGTGCTGCTAAAGTACCCACTCTGGAATTGGGTACTGTTTCCTCAGGGTTACTTCAATTTGTCCATTTTTGCTGGGGATACAACTAAGAAATTTATGTCCTTCTTGGAGCCCCAGATCAGGAAGTTCATGCAGTCAACTGGTCCCATTACTTCTATTAACACACTTACTGTGGTGGTTCTCAGATTTCTACCTATTTTCTGTTGTCTTCAGACACTGGAAGGACTGGGACTAGGCTGAGAAGAAACAAGGGCTTAGGGATATGAAGGCACTAATTCACGCCCAATGGGGAGATGTTAGCAGGCCTTTCAATATGCCTTGTCATCTGGGAACCAGGTGTGGTGGTCCAATCCTATAATCTCAGCACTCAAGAAACTGAGGCAAGATACCCTGGACAGCTCAAGGCCAGCCTGGGCTATACAGCAAGACCCTGTCTTTAAAATGAAGGAGGAGAAGCAGAAAAGGAAGAGGAGGAGGAAGAAAAGCAAGTAGCCATGTGTAGATTATGTTGTGCAAAACCTCCCTGGTGCTTGGGGCAGAAAACACCAATGAGGATGATTGTGACAGTCTCCTACCTGGTCCCCTTAATCCCTCCTTGTCCCTTTTAATCTGTCTCAACATAGAAACCCTGGTGGGCCTTTATTGAATTTCTATTGTGCCACCTCCTCCATTGCACTCAGACCTTAGCATTGTTTTATATAATCTAAACTTTTAACACAAAGGATGGTTAAGTCACCAGTGAAATATAGTGAAGCCAGGGCTGGGGAGATAGCTTGGTGGTCTAAGTACCTACCTGGCAAGCACAAGGACCAGGATAGATTCCTGGTACTGCATGCTGGGCTGGCCCCAGAACCCCAGGCGTGCTGTGCCAGCCACTGAAACTGGGCATGGTGGTGCGTGCCTGTAATCCCAGCGCTGAGGAGGCTGCAACAGGAGGATCACTATGGGATCAAGCTTTGTAGGGAGACCCTGTACCAAATAAATGAATAAATAAATAAATAAAATGTTAAAAAAATAAAAGAAGTACAATGAATGAAGCCAGTAAAAGAAATGGGAGAGACAGGTGCAGAGTGTTCCTGTGAGTCCACTACTCTGAGGCTGCCTCTGTCCTGTGCCTGTCACTTTCCTGCTGACTTGAGTAATGCAGGTTTCATGATCACAGTAAGTTACAAACTCAACCTCACTTCTGTGCTAGTCCCAGATACTAATGACCACTCCAAGGATGATGGCACGTTAACTCTTCCTCAGCCACCTCTTTCCTTGCAGCCATTTCTCTTCTCTTTCCTTGCTTTGTCCTTTCACCCCTCATTTTCCATCTTTCCTATGATGTCAGTCCAGTTTTAGTCAAAGCAGGAGGATAGAGAGGAGTGGTAAAAAGTGGTATATTTCTCACTTAACTCATACAGCCCAATGAGAGCTTCCTGGCTCTTGGATCTGGAAAACTTTTAGGAATTTTCTCTGTATTATATAATCATCTTTTCATATATATCACAAATCTTCCTGATGTTGAACTTGCCCTTCATATTTATTGTCCTTGTGAAATATTTAAACATATACTTTTATGCAGTCTAATCCGTCCATCTACACCTACAGCTGCATCTTGTGATGAAAAGAAGACAGAGATAAGAGCCATGTAAAAGCAGAAAACTAAATAAAACACTAGCAGGTGCTTCCTCTCCTGGGAATATTTGTAGGTTCCTTATAGTCACCCTCCATCACATGCATGCTGACTCATTCCCCGCAGTATATTTTACTTAAATCACTGCATCAGCCCCCACTTTGTGGTACTCCTCCAAATGGCAGGTTCTTTTTCTAATAGCATTGGGCAGGATTTAAAATAGGTAAGGGCATTTTTCTTTTCCACCTGCCTGACACTGAGAAGTAGAAATGTATACCAAAAGCTTGATGTCTAGGAGAAGGATCTTGGGAATAATAAGGTAACAGAAACGGGAAAATTGAGAAACTGAAAGGCACAGGCAGACTCAGCTATATGAAGACATTGGAAAACTAGTTAGGAGCTAGATTACTTTGCAAATCTGACTCTTTCAATCAGGTAGAGTTCTATTCTAACAAATTAGTGGAGAATCCTCAATAAACATTTGTTGAGTTTTGCATAATTCTTATGCTTAGGAATTGTACAGTCAATTTAGGAGATAGATGCACAAACAAAACATTACAATACAATGTGAAGATGGGAATTTGAATGTGTTTTGAACAGGAGTCAGCTAATTCCAGCTGGTGGATAAATGACACTGTAAAGTGTCATTTGGAGGTGCCAGGTGAAGAGTCGCTGCTGAGTGGGACCAGCTGGAATGGAAGAAGTATTCAATTAAATTACCAGAAAGAAGCAGGCCACAAGTGCAGGAGCTGATGAATGGGGAGCTAAAGAAGACAGATCATGAATGATGGTGACACGAGTCCTGGAGACAGAAAGATGGCATAAAGAGGCAGACCCGAAGTATCAGCCTTCCTTTCTCCAAGGACAGGTCCTTAAAGGCGACACTAAAAGGAAAAGTCCTTCTAGGGCATGTTCACAGTAGCTCTCTTCTAGCACATAAATGTTAGCATTGCTTAAGTCTTGGTTTTAGTCTCTAGAAGTTTCATGAGGCAAGTTTGTACGGGCTAGCATCTGGAATCTCCTGGGCTTCTTGCTTCCTTCCAGGTACCAAGTTGGTGAAATATCAGAGCATAAAAGCTACCAAACATGGGCATTCCCAGGGAAGCTGGCAGAGAATACAGAAGCAGCTATCATGGACCAGAAGTCTCTCTGAGCAGGAGAATGTGGGACTGATCCTTCAGCAGGAAAGATGGTGAGGAGAGATGAGGTAATGCAGACCTGTGAAGAGTTCCTGCTCCTTTCCTGAGAGCTCAGTATCTTCACCTCAAGTTAATGCAACAGTCTGACCTTTCCTACGTGGTCCAGGATGCAGAAGTGGCCAGAGTCTGTGGACTGTCAGGATGTTCTGTTTACACAGAGGTGCCTCTCGTCTACCCTGGAAGTGCAGCTCAGGAACAGAGTGTCACTGGCACAGAGCAGGCAATTTAATCAAACTTTATTGGATAAATGAGTGAGCAAATGCATTCCTATCTTGGAAAATGTGTGTGCATAGGATTATAGAGACAGCAGGGAACCCAAGGTCTGGGGACTTCGAGGCCCTATGTAGACCACAGCATCTATAGCCGGACAGCTCAGAGAAGAGTGACTGTGTCTTACCTACGTGTGCAGCCACATGCTCACTGCCACTATCTGGGATAGATGGACCAGGTTTGGCTCAATGGCTCTTCCTCTCTTACGGGTCTAGTGGTCTTGCTGCTTGTACAAGGAGGTGAGTAGTTAATGAACAGTATTGTCTGGTCTCTTGAGTTAAATTCTTACGCTTGTGGTGCTTGGTTTCTATCTCTGCTCATGCTTTTCCTATTGATTACTCCCTCAGATTCTGACACTAACATAGTTAGGACTTGAGTTATCATTCTGTGCGCTTTTGTGCATCCATAGTTCACATTCATTCTTTCTCCCCCACACCCTTTTCTCACACACACTTTGCTGTATGCACATGTGTAGATATACACACACATGTATACACAGCATATGCATTAGCTGTTTCTCAGCTTCTCTGTGTTGCCCACCTATCCATCTACATACACTGAATCTCATTGTTTTGTGGTGTTTTGCATATTTATGATATCTCTGTCCCTAAGGGACCTATTTTATATAAAAAATTATAATAAAATGATAACAGAATAATGATAGTTAACGAACAAGTGCATTGTTATCTTCAAAGTATAAATCAAAACAATTCTTATAAAGGAGAAACAAACAGATAATGACATGAATTTTTCTTTACAATGAACTAAGATAAACCAGCAGGATGGACTCTAACCTGGCACTTGAACACAAATCTCCTGACCCTGAATCCACCCCTTTGTTGAGTGTTTCACCAAGAATAAAAGATGCTGAGGAAAAGCAAAACTAGATGGGATAGGTAGCAATTAAGACATATCTTATTTGGGAACTATTACACTAGGAGAAAAGAGACCTCAGTATAATAACATTTATAACATTGGATTTAATTAATAATACAGCAAATGAAAATAAGGATTTATAGCTGAATATCAGATAGGTAGACAGAAAATTGTTAAGGCGAAACATTAGGGAGGTGTTGGGAGGAGCAGTTCTTTGCAAGACTGATTCAACAAAATTCTTGCTAAAGGGGGGCCATGTAATCAGCTGTCACCTGGGAGAGGACAGAAGATGAAGACAATAAAATATTGAGGTTGACCAGACCCAAGGGTGGATTTCTTACAGTAGCAGAGTTTTCCATAAAACTAGATTCTGCAAAGATGGGCCAGGCTCTAAATTCAATCCGTAGTACCAAAAAAAGGAATATAGCCGGAGTCAGAACTGAGTTAAATTCACCATGATTACCAATCAATTCTGAATGGGTTTCCATGGAAATGGTAGGATTCTGAAATCTTCTTATTTTTCTTTTCTTTTCTTTCCTTTTTTTCTTTTTTTAAATGAAAGGGTTTACAATTTTTAATACAGGGCTTACATGTTCTCAGTACACAGATCAGACTCATAGTGATCCTCCTGTTTGCAGCTTCCCAAGCGCTGGGATTACAGGCGCTCACCACCATACCCACTCTCAGTCGCCATCTCTGCACACCCTGGGGGCGGGGCAGGAGCTGCCCTCCATCCCTGGCAGGCGCTTTAGTCCGCAGAGCTATCAGCTGGCCCTTCTCTTATTTTTCATTAAGTACTTATTATACATCAAATACGAGAGGACAGCTCAGAGGAACCAGTCTAGTTTGGTCAAGGAGAGGGTCTTTGCCAGACTCAGTTCCATTTCCCTGCAGGAAGGTCTGCAAGACTCCAGCCTTCCTTTACTTGATCAATTCTCTGGCCTAAAAATCCTTACTCTCCTATTATGTCTCAGAAAGGGGCTGAGATAGACAAAGAATGAGTGGATGCTGTGGAAAGGAAAACTTTCAGGATTTCTCTGACTAAGGTATTGTGCAATGGCTATTACTTGCTCTTTCCAAGAAACACCTGTATTGGTTCTACTAAGTTTCGGCCCACCGCGGCTGCTTCTGCATCATGGATGCAGTTTACTAACTCTCTAGTCTTGCAACTGAGGAGCCATGATTTCGATGGGTTGGATGCAGGCTGGCTCTATCCAGATCTGAAAGACAGCACTCATTGCACTGTGCTGATTCGCATTTGCCAGGCATTATGGTTCCCTCGCTGACTTTAACTTGGAGAGTCCATGGCCACACTGGGAGAAGAAAAGGAAGAGATTGGTATGATGTGGTGGAAGACACAACCCCAGCCTTTCAGGAAACTTCACTGGGAGAAGAGAAAGCTTCTATTTTCTAGTGAGCAGAAACAGAATAGATATCATTAAAAAAAATCAACTAAAAAAATCAGGCCTCCAAAATGCAAAGACTCAATCCAAAATGGGCATCTGAGATAAATACATACTTCACAAATGAAGAGATACAAATGGCAAATAAGTATGTGAAAAAATGTTCCACATCATTGATCATTCAAGAGATGCATATTAAAACAACGCTGAGATGCCACCTTATGCCAGAAAGAATGCCTATCATCAAGAAGTTAGACAACAACAAATGCTGGAGAGGCTGTGGGGAAAAAGGAACCCTTCTCCGCTGCTGGTGGGCATGCAGGCTGATACAACCATTATAGAAATCAGTGTGGAGATTCCTCAGAAAGCTAGGATTGGAGGTCCCATTCAAGTCAGCTATTTCCCCACTAGATGTTTTGTCAAAAGAACTAAAATCATCAGACCACAGTGATATATGTGCACCCATGTTTATAGCAGCATAATTTGTCATAAATAAATCTTGGAAACAACCCAAATGCCCATCAACTGAGGAATGGATAAAAAAAGATATGGTAATTTTACACAGTGGAGTATTATTCAGCTATAAAAAAGATAAATTCAAGGCTTCTGTAGATAAATCAAATCAGCTAGAAACTATATTGGTAAATGAAATATATCAGATCCACATATGCAAACATCATATCATCTCACTAGTGTGAGAACCTGAAAATTTAAAAGGTACAACAGATGCTGTAAAAGAGAAAGAAACTATTTAATGGGAAGGAAAAACTGGGATAAGGAAAAGAACAAATGAAAGAAGGGAATATATATATTTAGGTATTATGATAATTGTATTGGTGATTTCTGCTGGTCTTTTGAAGGGAGCAGTTATTGCTTAATCTTTCTTTTATTCTGATTTCTTTTTCTTCCTCTTTGAATTTCTTATAACTTCTTTGTTACTGTTTTACTTTGAATTTTTTTTTCTTTAAGCAAATCTCACACATTTCTACCTGGTAATCTGAACAGCTAATTTGAAGATCATGTAATGCAGAAACCATTGTTGAGTACCTATTACTTTGTTTAGTGAAATCTTATATTGTTTCTAATGCTGTTTTTTTTTATATATCACTACTTTGTATTCTTTTAAAATAAAATGTAATCAACTGATAATAAATTTTGGTGGGGCCCTGGGGTAAAGGAACTCTTCCTCCACTGTTGGTGGGAGTGCAGACTGGTACAACTACTGTGGAAATCAATGTGGCGATTCCTCAGAAAACTAAGATTAGAGGTCCCATCTGAGCTAGCTATTTCTCTTTCAGATATTTTATCAGAAAAACTGAAACCATCATACCACAGTGATATATGTGCACCCCTGTTATAGCAGTGCAGTTTGTCATAGCTAAATCTTGGAAGCAACCCAAATGCCCATCAATTGAGGAATTAATAAAAATAGACGTGGTGTTTTTATGCAATGCAGTATCACTTAGTTAGCTATGTTAGACAAACCTGAGGCTTTTATAGGTAAATGGATGCAATTAGAGACTGTACTCGTAAGTCAAATAAATCACACTCGCATTTGTAAACATCACATAGTCTCCTGAGTGTAAGAAACTAAAAGAGTAAATAAGTATAATAGATTGTGAAAGACAAAGAAGCTGTTCAAAAGGA
>NW_004524716.1:7039418-7044035 GCF_000260255.1 Octodon degus | reverse complement strand
AGATGGCTCAGTGGAATAAGCGCTTCCCTGGCAAGCGCAAGGGCCTGAGTTCAATCCCCGGTTCCGCAAAAAAAAAAAAAAAAAAAAAAAAAAAAAAAAAACTGAGGGCTTGGATGTGTGGCTCAGTGGTAGAGCGCATGCTTAGCATGTCTGAGACCCTGGGGTAAATCTATAGCACCAAAGGTAAGCAAATGAATAAAAAATAAAGTTGCAAAGCTAGTCCATTCCAATAGACAGCTTCTGATTTCTAATTCAGGATTTCCTTGGGCTCCACATGGCCGAGCCTGTCAATCTCCTTGACTCCTTCCTCTCTGTTGGAGATCTTTAAGGATGATGAGATGTGTCTTCACCTCTCTAATCACTTGTTTTGTTTGGGAGGCTAGAAATGTCAAGCCTATCTCCCACACCCTCATCTTCAGTCTTTCTTTCCTTTCTAGGATGGCACTTTGGGGAGCTGGAGCTACGAAGCAACACCTGCCAAGAAGGTGACTATGGGCAGCCCCATGGATGGACACTCCTACACCACAGCCTCTGCAGACACTGCCATAGGGACCTCTGCCTCTGGGCCTGGAGCTGCCAGCCCCATCATCAACTCTTCTGGCATCTGGGCCTATGACAAGGTACCAGAAATTCCCTGTGCCCTCAGTTACTGCTGTACCTTGAAAGGGGTTCCAGCTCCTGTGTGAGACTAATAAAGCATGCTGTGTTATGAAGAGGGAGGCACAGGGTGCTATCAGAACACAAAAGACAAGCTCCTGGCACTGACTTGGGTCCAGGGATGCTTTCTGGAGAAGGCAAAATAAAGACAGGGGCGGATAGACCTAGCCAGGAGCTGGGATGGGTAGAGGAGAGTTTCAGACTGTTCTAGTTCTTAATTTAAGCAAGTAAAGGGATGGCAATGTCATTTACTGAGACAAGGAAGTGAGAAAGAGTAGCATGCATTTGGTCCTGATTGGAGGATTTTCTGAATTTGAGGAACTTATGGGATTTTCAAATGCCTTGAAACATACAGATGGCCACTGAGTGGCTGAGCATGTGGATTTGAATGACAGAAGGTCGTTCTGTGTTACATAAATATGGTTTTGAAAAGCATCACCATCAAAATGGTATTTGGGGGACTGGGGAGATGGCTCAGTAGGATAAGTGCTGCCCTGGCAAGTGCAAGGGCCTGAGTTCAATCCCCGGTTCCGCAAAAAAAAAAAGGGATTTGGGCTGGACGTGATGGTATGTGCCTATAATGGCAGCACTCAGGAGGCTGAAGCAGGAGAATCACCATGAGTTCGAGGCCAGCCTGGGCCGTATAGTGAAACCCTGTCTCAAAAACAAAATGGTACTTGAAACCAGAAATAAAGAGCCCACAAGAGATCCCAAGGGCCTCCTACACCTAGGGTTGTACAGAGGAAAAGAAGTCCACTAAAGCAGCTAACAAGGAGCAACAAGAGGAGCAGAAAGAACCCATAAGGGTCTCATAATCTGCAGGCAGAGTTTTCACTCGGACCACTGCATATGGACATCACTATCTCATGGAGAATTTAGTTTGATTGTGTATTTTGTTACTCCAGGTCATTATAAATTTGGCAATTTGTTTATATATTTAACCTTTCTTTTCTGCTTTGTTGAAGTACATATGAGTGTGGATCATCCAAAAAGAATAAGCAATCCAAAAGTATTCATGAACTGAGGTATCATTTAATTCATTCATTAGAATTTTTTTAAAGATTTAAAATTTCTGAATTTAGTTCAACTTAAAATACCACATTTCCAAGAATCATTCATTAGATCTTAACAACAATACTATAAGATAACTACAGTATTTAGGAAGTGTTACCACAATTCCATTGTGCAAATAAATAAACGGAAAGATTTATTGATCAATGATGAGGTCTGATCTGGAACTTAAAATATTCTCTGATTTCTAGCCTCTCGTGATCCCTGCTAATGAGACCTTACCACAGTTTGCCCCTTCTGTAGGATGTGTTGGGTTAGTTATGTCATTATCTAATACCTGGAATAAAGATTCTAATATCTCTCCTAGGTCCTTAATGATTAACATGTTGGCTATCACATTAAGTTTCCATGACAGCCTATTTCTGACTCCTTTATTCCTCTTGCCTGTACAGGTCTGCCAGTTCCTACAAGAAGCCAGGATCACAAGGTTCTTTATGTAGTCAAGGAAAACCAGCAGGTGAGCTATGATGGTGTGGAGAATGAGGAGTCCAAGGTCAGCAGACAAAAGACTCAAGGACGAACATACCTCTTTAAGTGGCAAATGTGAACATGCGCTAAAACGCCTTGATACTCTATGTTGAAAGGCCAGAGCTTCTGGGTCCCAGGTCAGGATGGCATGTGATGACTTTTGGAGCCTAAGTCTGGTAGTGATCCATAGCCATAGCTGTATGCACCTGTGATACAGGCAGGAGGTGTGGAAAAGATGCAGGAAGAGTTGAAGGTAAGTGGAAAAGTGACGAGCAGAGAGAAGAGGGAGGAAATTGAGGATGCACTGGTGCCAACACAGAGTGGTTGTCTACCTTGCAGGCTCTCAGGACAAACCCTTCAGTCTATCTATAATTACCTTTCCAGGAGGCTCCAGACTCCTGGACCTCTCCATGCTTAGGCTGGGCAATACATGCTTTCTTTCCAGACCCAGGGCAGCAGGGAGGCAGGTGTGTTGGACTGGCAGCTTCATGGCACTTGCGTGGAAAGTTTGCCTGGTCTCCGAGAAAGCCAGACCTTGGATGTAGAGTCAGAGGGAGGGGTGGCCAGTAGTGAGGAGGTGCCTTTCTCTCCCTGAGCCCTTTTCCTTCTACTCCATAAAAATAAAGAAAGAAATCCAATTCTGCATTTGACATTCAAGTCTTCATCTGAACTTGATTTGGTCACAGTCACTTAAAGTCTCTTCTCATCTCTGTATGTCACTTCCTGCCTACCACAGGAATTCTAAAGAATTTAAAACTTGGAGGGGCTCTGATCTGAACTATTGACCTGGAAGGCTCCCACGGTCAATCCTGCCGGCAGGATTGCTCCCCCTCTTGACCAAGCTGTCAAGAGAAGCCTTGGCTCCCTATGAAGGTAACGGAGCCCAAGATGAGGCAGAAGCGGACCAGGAGCAGTGCAGAGCAGGGCACGGAGGTAGTGAGATCATTTTCACAGATCTACACTGACCCTTTCATGTGTTCTCTGACATCTTCTGGCATGTTTTTATTATTAGGCTGGTTTTGTCCTTTGAGTAAGCTTCTCACAGACTCTAGGATAACAAGGATAAAAATGTAATTTTCTGTTTTAATTCCAATTTGTACTTTCTTTAAAAAATAGAAAAATGCTTTTCACACAATTCGTTAAACATGATGTGAACTAAGGATATTCTTTCCACATGCAGTGGGGATAAACACCGACCCCATCATAATTCTTGGTTACCTCAGCCTCCTGAGTGCTGGGCTTGCAGACATGTATCACCGTGTACAGCCCACTCCATTTTATTTTAATTTCCTAAAACAGAAAAACTTTGACGTAATCATCTCAATTCATTTGACTAAAGAGAAATCCGACTTCAGTTATTGTCTGATACTCCCTCCACCATTGACGCTGATTCTATCATGTCTAGACTGTGGGGGACCTTTCCCATGGCTCGCTCTGTTACCCTGAGGGTGGTGGCTTGGCTTGGCTTGAGCTCTGCACTGTAAGTGTGCGGTACAATTTTGTTCGGGTGAAAGCTATTGAAGACTAGTCAGCCATGTCAAGATGTATTCACTGGTGCTAGAGAAGGGGGTAGGAAAACGGGTCTGCAGCCCAACACAGACTGACAACTGACAAGGACGAGTCATACTGTGGTGGAGAAGGGCACAGGACTGTTTTTTAAAACCCAGATTGATGGGTGAAAACCTTTGAGCTCTGAGCCACAGTTCAGGGACTTGATTCAGGCCTCAGGTCACTGAACTGGCTTTTGAAATCTTTTTCTATCCAGGCTGAACCTAAAAGAGCACAGGCAAAATGACTTTGTTGCCTGCTGAGTACTTCCCCCATGAGAATTTCTCACATGGGATTCTCCTCAGCAGGCTGGCCTCTAGATCTCTCTTTCAACCCTTTCCTGACTTTATCTCAGACCTTGGAAATTCTTTCCTGCCTTTATCTCAGACCTTGGGTTGAGCCTAGATTTGTTTTCCTACAGCTGTTTTTGCCTTGTAGCATAATGAAAATTATATGGTTTCATCAATTATGGTTTCACTTGTATAGTCCTTGATTCCGTAGGGTATGGCTATCCTATCTCTACTGTTTGTGGGGCTGGAGTGGAGTATAAATGGAGTCCTACCTATCGTAGCACTAAGTACTAAAACAAGCTAGCACTCTCTGACCAAATACAACTTCACAACCCAAATCAAGTTTGAATTGAAAATTCTCAGAGCCTGAAGGCCAGTGAAATAATTAAGCAGACTAAGCACCTGCTTAGGCAAATACAGGAGCCAGGTTTGATTCCTGGCACCACATACCATGCCTTCCCTGCCCCAGGGTTGCACTGAGCCAGCCACCAAGACCAGACATGGTGGTACACACTTGTAATCCCAGTGCTGGGGCGTCTGAAAACAGGAGGATTACTACAAGTCTGAGCTGCATACTGAGACC
>NW_004524716.1:7037579-7038717 GCF_000260255.1 Octodon degus | reverse complement strand
TGGAACACACTCACCACCAATTTATTTACACACCTTCTATGGCTGTTTCTCTCTATAAAAGCAGGGTTGAAACATTGAGACAGAGATGGTAAGGACCATAGAGCCTAAAATAGCTCCACATCTTTCTTATAGAATTTATCAACTTTTAGTTTTTCCAGGGAGATGGCCCAGTAGAATAAGTGCTTGCCTGGTAAGCGCAAGGGCCTGAGTTTAATCCCTGGTTCTGGAAAAAAAAAACTTGAGAATTTATCAAGCTTTTATTTAAAATATGATATGCACAGCAAGGATTCCTCCTGCTCCAGTCTAAGGCTGTTTTGAGGTACAGTATAATTTTAAGGTAAAGTACTTTCCCCCATTCTCCCACTTCTAATCTTTTCCTTCTAGAAAAATTACTTTTATCTTTCATACATGTATTCAGTTCCTTCAACCTGTAAGGGAAGTCATGATAGTTCAATGTTAAGATGAGTCAAGTGGGATTCACTTCTTGTTGGGCTCTTCCTGTCCCACTGAAAGGATGGGTAGAACACTTGAAGAAGGTGAAAGTTTAACATTTATTTAAGGCAAAAGAAAAAGAAAAGAAGAAAGGAAGTAGTGCTCAAGGAGGAAAAGTACTCTGCTCAGTGAGCATGGACCACCTTTCAGAGTGAGGGTGGCTGGGCAAAAGGCCCACAGAAGCCATGATCTTAATAGCCACTGTCATCTTCCCCTTTGGACATCAACTCTAAACCATCCATCAACTACCTGCTCAACCTGGTGCCAGAAGATTGGTATCAGCACAGGGCCTGGGAGCTGCTCTCTGAGCTGGTGGTGCCTCTTTGGTGAACAACTTTCCAAAATTATTATTATTAGGTACATCTGAAACTAGAATTTTTGCTAGCCAGGAGCTAACATAGATATATATTTTCTTCTGGGAGCATATAACCTTTACTAAAACAATCTAGCAAACTTTTTACTTTCTTTCAATGAGGCCTTTGTGTAAGTTTAGATCCAGATTATTTTCAGCCTGGATTTTTCAAGCATAGATTTCAATTTGCTATTAAAAATTTAACTCGAGAGACCCAGTCCTAGCCCAGGTCCGGTGAGTGTGCGAAGAGCTTCCTGCTACCCTGCGCCGGTGGGACCAGTCCCAGCCCAGGCG
>NW_004524716.1:7030990-7031864 GCF_000260255.1 Octodon degus | reverse complement strand
AATTCATTTATATAATCTTTATTTATGATAGAAATATGGCAATATCTGAAAGAGCATGACTATGTTGACTTGACCAGTGGGAGCTTGCTTTCCTTATAGTCTAGGTTCTGTCTTGTACAGTCTATGGCTTTATCTTGAAAAACCTTTCTCAATTATGAAAAACCCACTGTATGGTCAGACAGTGAACATTTCTTCTCTTGGCACAGTCATATTTCTGACCTTTTCGGTTTCCCTTATTTATTCATTTTTAACTGTCCCGTGTTACTGGCCTCCATGCTTAATTCTGAGCTGTTGAATTATCTTTTGTCCAAGACACAATAGCCAGTCACACCAATTACAGATAAATGGGAATTTGCCGTAACACAACCATTTCAGTGCTAAAGAAAACATTAAATCAAAGTGACAGATCAACTCAAATCTATCCGGTTCTGAAAACTGCTCTAATGCTAAAAGGCATTTCCAGTGCAAAATTTAAAAGTTGTTCAAGATTTGGCCATTGGAAAATAAATGCTTTCACTATATATGGTCACTGTCACTGTCGTGCAAAAAGTGTATGTTGGAATCTGTGTTATATTTTAAGACACAATAGGAAAAATAAGTATCACAGCAAATTGAAATGAAATGACTACAATATTTTGGTGTTTTATTTTCTTTTATTTTAAAATTTTATTTTAAAGAGAATAAAACAAAAACAAATAGCAAGAGCAAAGAAAAAAAAAAGAAACATAAAACAATAAAAGTGGTACAGAATTTCAAAACAAGAATAGAACATTAACAGTAATTTTTATTACATATTGTTATCATCAAATTTGTTGCTCAGATTACCAGGTAGAGTCATGTAAGATTGATCAAACAATTAAACATTAACTCTTCC
>NW_004524716.1:7027009-7030640 GCF_000260255.1 Octodon degus | reverse complement strand
TTGTTATGTTGTACATTGCTGTCTTCAATATAGTTGCTCAGATTACAGATATTAAAATATAAATTTTCTTCTAAGCTTTATAAATTTTATTAAATAAACACAGTGTACTCTTGTTTCATTGCCACTTTTGCAATAATCAAACCAGTGATGAAATAAATACAAGTGTAAATATTGAGATTCTCCTTTAGACTCGTCAGCATTTCAGAGTTGGAATTAACTCTTTCTTTCTGATGAGAATTAACTTTGAAATGCTGACTCTTTATTATAATACAATAAAAATAAGATATGTTAGCTAGATAAGTTTGGTTGCTCAAGGATTATTCTTTCTGCTGGTGGACACCGTGGAGGCAGCACCGTCAGTCTCTCTTCCAACGCTGTCATGTCTAAGTCAGAGTCTCCAGGGAGCCCGAACTGCTGCAGAAGCTCTTCAGCAGAAGACTGAGCTTTAACACAATGGGTGAGAGTCTTAGGAGCCATTTTGAGCAATGGGGAACACTCACAGATTGCGTGGTAGTGAGAAATCACAAACAACAAGCAATCCAGGGGCTTTGAGTTTGTCACTTATGCCACTGTGGAGGAGGTGGATGCAGCCATGAATGCAGAGCCACACAAAGTGGATGGAAGAGTTTTGGAACCAGAGATAGCTGCCTCAGGAGAAGATTCTCAAAAACCAGGTTCTTCAGAAGATACTGAAGAACATCACCTATGAGATTATTTTTAACAATATGGAAAAATGGAAGCCACTGAAATTATGACCAATGGAGTCAGTGGAAAGAAGAGGGGATTAGCTTTTGTAACCTTTGATGACCATGATTCTGTGGACAAGATTGTCATTCGAAAATACCACCCTGTGAACAGCCACCACTGTGAAGTGAAAAAAGCCCTGTCCACGCAGGAGATGGCTAGTGCTTCATCTAGCCAAAGAGGTCTAAGTGGTTCTGGAAATTTTGGTGGTGATCATGGAGGTGGTTTCTGTGACAATGACAGTTTTGGTCACAAAGCAAACTTCAGTGGTCGAGGTGGCTTTGGTGGCAGCTATGGTGGAGGTATATATGGTGGCAGTGAAGATGGCTACAGTGGATTTGGTAATGATTGAAGCAATTATGAGGTAGTGGAAGCTACAGTAAATTTGGCAATTACAGCAATCAGTCTTCAAATTTTGGACCCATGAAAGGAGGAAACTTTGGAGGCAGCAGCTCTGGGCCCTACGGTGGTGGAGGCCAATATTTTACCAAACCATAAATCAAGGTGGCTTTGATGATTCCAGCAGAAGTAGCGATGGCAGTGGCAGAAGGTTTAAACCTTCCAGGAAACAAAGCTTAGCAGGAAAGAAGAGCCAGAGAAGTGACAGGAAAGCTACAGGTTACAACAGATTTGTGAACTCAGCCAAGCACAGTGGTGGCAGGGCCTAGCTGCTACAAAGAAGACATGTTTTAGACAATACTCATGCATATGGGCAAAAAAACTCGAGGACTGTATTTGTGACTAATTGTATAACAGGTTACTTTAGTTTCTGTTCTGTGGAAAGTGTAAAGCATTCCAGCAAAAGGTTTTAATGTAGACCTTTTTTTTGCATGCATGCTGTTGATTGCTAAGTATAATGGTCTGGTCATGATGCTGAATAAATGTGTCTATTTTTAAAATGTGCTGTGTAAAGTTAACCGTCTCAGTTACTTTTCATTTATTTCTGTGACAAAATATCTGACACACAAATTTAAGGAAGGAAATGTTTATTTAGCTCACAGCTTGTGGAGGTTTCAGTCTATACCAGGCTGGTTTCCAGGCAGAGAGGCACACAGCAGAAGGCAGCTGTTCATGGCAGCAAAAAACAGTGAAGAGCAAAAGGAAGGGCAACAGTGACTTCTAGGCAGCCTCTCTCCCTCCTCATATAATAAGCAAGCTACCCTGGGGTTGGGGGTGTAGAACTCGCACAATGTCCATGCCCTTCTCTTGCACAGGATGAGGATATTTACAAACTAAGAATCCTGGCTCTCTGCTCAGTCACTTGATGAAACTTCTAAACTTCTCAAATCGACACAACGTATCAACCAGTACATTAGTCTACTCTGAAACCATCTTGGTTAACATCCCCAACAGTGTGAAGTTGGAATTCTGTCAGGGTGATGCTAGGTTCCATTTAAAATTTCTTTACAATTGGTTGGGTAAACAAGTTAAATCCTTGATATAGTTGAACTGACAGTTACTGTTGTGACCTCTAAATTTGACCATTGAAAAGGTCACCCAAGCAAACCAAATTTTACTTGGTTATAAAAATGAGTGTTGGGCTGGTGAGATAGCTCAGCGGACTAAGCACCTGCTTTGGTAGGCAAAGGGACCAGAGTTCGATCCCCGGTCCCACATGCCACACTGGCCCCACCCCCAGGGCACACTGAGCAGGTGAACAAGTCTGGGAGTAGTGGCACATGCCTGTAACTTCAGAGCTGGGGAGTCTGAAAACAGAAGGATCACTACAAGTCCGAGCTGTGTAGTGAGCCCCTGTACCAAATACATTTAAAAAATTAAAAAAAAAAAAAGTTTCGACCCAGAGCACAGGCCTGGTGTGTGAGTGAGATGACCCAGGGCCCACTGGATCCTCATTCGACCCAGAGCGCAGACCCAGCATGTGAGTGAGACCGCCCGGGGCCGCCGCATCCTCATTCCACCCAGAGCCCAGGCCCAGTGTGGAACCTGCAGCAGAACTCCCTGCAAAGAGATTAGAGGCAAGACCCACCCAGCTGATTCAGGAACAGAACATCTTGCCAGACTGGCACAGAGGGTTCAACTCCAAGGGCTGTAACAGGAAGAAGTGGAGCACAGCAACCAGATCCAAATCACACCCAACTGGACAAGTTTGAACTTGGTAGATCTAGACCTAGTGTTAAGGTAATAACTCTATCTAAGCTTTACACCAAAGGTCAGAAGACAGTGCTGTAGAAAATGACAAAAAGAAGGAACAAAATGCAGTCTCAGGTCCCAAGCCCACCCAGAACAAACACAGAAGACATTAGCATAGAAGAAATTGGAAATCACATGCCTCAAATCTCTGAAACAATAGCATCTGAAGTAAAGAAACAACTGCAGAAAGGTATAGAGGAAATCAGATCAGAAATAATTTCTGAAGTAAAAAATGAAATAACTATAATGAAAGAATTACTAATTGTTTCTACAGAAGACACTGATAAGAAAATAGAGCCAATATAAAAATGGTGGAATCCTTGAACAAGCAATATAGGAAAGAACTAGAATGCATGAAGCAGATTCAAAATGATATACAGGAATTTAAAACCTCAATCACAAGCTGGCAAAACCATTTGAATGAAAGTGAGAATAGACTTTCAATCCTTAAAGACACCATTGAAGCTAGTGAAAAAGTAAGAAAAGATCTCTTAAAAACAACTAGGATGCAGGGAAAAATAATTGAATACCTGCAAGACCATGCAAAGATGAACAATGTGAGACTAATAGGCATCAATGAGAAAGAAGGAGTCAATACAAATGATATAAAAAAAAATGTATGGAAATAATAGCAGAAAACTTCCCAAACATGGGAAAACTATCTGACATTCAGTTAACTGAATGTCAAAATGACAAAAAGAAGGAACAAAATGTGTGTGTGTGTGTGTGTGTGTGT
>NW_004524716.1:7013435-7018073 GCF_000260255.1 Octodon degus | reverse complement strand
GGAGGGGTGGGGCAGGTAAGGTGGAGTGGTGGGGGGCGGCCCGAGGGGGTGGGAGAGTGTCCTGCCTATGCTGTGCCTGGGCTGGGACTGGTCCCGCCGGCGCAGGGTAGCAGGAAGCTCTCCACACACTCACCGGACCTGGGCTAGGACTGGGCCTTAGTGTCGTTTTAATTTGCATTACTTGTATAACCAATGAAGTTGAACATTTTTTTTTAATGTATTTATTTGCCACTTAAATTTCTTCATTTGAGAAGAGTACATTCATCTCACATGCCAATTCTGGACTGAGTCTCTGAATTTGGAGGGTCTGATTTTTTTTCAGTCCTTTGTATGTTATAAATGTAAGTCTTTTATCCGAAGGACAACTGACTTATTCCTGTGTGATCTAGGTTTTGTTCATGAAATGTTTTCCTACACCTACATCTTCAAGAGTGCTACCTATTCTCTCTTCCAGCACATTCAGTGTTTCTGTTTTAATATTTAGGTTCTTGATCTATTTCTATTTTAGTTAAGTGCATGGTAATAGAAATGGGTCTAGTTTAGGTCTCCGGTATGTGGAAAGCCAGTTTCTCTTGCACTATTTATTATTAAAGAGACTATCTTTCTTCCAGTGAACATGTTTAGCCCCTCTGTCAATGATAAAGTGACTTGGTGTATTTGGAGTTATTTCTGCATCCTCTAATCTTTTTCATTGTTCCTCAGGTCTGTTTTTTGTTGTTTTTGTTTTTTTTTTAATTTTGCGGGGTGGGGGGAAGGTTTGTGAGGTTTTATTGCCCATACCATGTTTTTATCACAGTACATATGTAGTATAATTTCAAGCCCAGAATATAATGCCCGCTGCCATACTTTTTTTGCTGAGAATTGATTTTGCTATTCTAGGTCTCATCTGATCCAAATGGATTTTAGGAATGTTTTATCCAGTTCTGCAAGGTATGCTAATGGGATTTTGATTGGGATTGCATTAAATCTGCATAACAATTTTGGGAGCATGGCCATTTTCAGTAGGTTAGTTCTTCCTATCCATTAGCAAGGAATGAATGTCTTTCCATTTTCTGATATCCTTCTTGATCTTTTTCAGAGTACTATAGTTTTCAATGTATGGATCTTTTACTTCCTTTGTTACATTGATTTCTAAGTATTTCATTCTTTGGATGTTATTGCGAAGAGTGTAGTTTTCCTAATTTCTCTTTCAGCAAGGTTGTTCCTTAGGTACAAGAAAGATACTGATTTTTGAGTGTCCATTTTGTGTCCAGCTATGCTACTGAATTTGGTTATTAAATCTAGAAGTCTTCTGGTGGAGTTTTTGGGTCTTCTATGTAGAGTATCGTGTCATCTGAAAATAATGATAATTTAACTTCTTCCTTCTCTATTTTTATTACTTTTATTTCTCTTTCCTAACTTCTTTGGCTAATATTTTCAGAAGTATATTGGACAGAAGTGATAGTGGAACATACTTATCTCATTTCTGGTTTTACGATGGACATTTTCAGTATTTGACCATTTAATATGATGCTGACTGTTGATTTTTCATAGATGACTTTGATAAGAGTATTTATATCTTTTTGATTCAGTTTTGGTCATTCATATGTGTCTAAGAATCTGTCCATTTCTTCTGTGTTTTCCTTCTTGCTATAGTACAAGTTCTTGATGTAGGTATTGGTGATATTCTGAATTTACATAGGATCCATTGTGATTTTACCCTTTTCATTCCCCATTGCTCAAATTTGAGTCTTTTCTTTTCTCTTTTGATAAGGTTGGTTAGGGGTTTATCAATTTTACTTAATCTTTCAAAGGACCAATTCTTCAATTCATTGATTCTTTGTATTTTTTAGTCTCCACTGAATTAATTTCTGCTCTAATCTTCATATTTCTTTGTTAATCTTTTTGTCTATGTGCTCTATCTAATTGTGAGTGCTGGGTATTAAGATCCTCCATTACAATTATGTTCATGTTTACATGACATTTTATGCCTCTATATTTTTTATGTAATTGGTTGCAATGGTATTTGATGCACAAATGTTTATAATTGTTAACTCTTCTCCTTGGAGTCTTTCCTTAATGACTATGTTCTGACCTTCTATATCTCTTTTAATCAGTCTTGGCTGGATATTCACATTGTCTGCAAATAAAATAGCTGCCACACTTTTATGTTGGATCCTATGACATAGAGCATTGTTTTCCATCCTCTGACTTGCAGTCTATGAATTTATTTTTGAGTTAAAAGTATTTCTTGTATGCAACATATTGTTGGATCTTGCATATTGATCCACTCTGGTAGTCTGTTTCTTTTGATTGGTGATTAAGACCATTTACATTAATGACTATAATAGAAATGTATTGGAATATCTGGCATATTGTTTTCTTGTTTTGGTTCACTGTATTTCCCCTCTGTTTAATTACTTTGTCAAGTTCTTCTTGATTTGAAGATTTGTGTTCAGAAGTATGTTGTGGTTCTGATGGGAGTTCCTTTTTAGGTAATTTGTTTCTTTTCCCTAATAGCTTTTCATATTACGTTTTTGTGTGGAATTTATGGAATCATTATTATTTGCCTTGGTGTAAATTTATTTTGGTCATATTTATTTGCAGTTCTACATGCATCATTTATTTGTTTGTCAAATTATTTTTTCACGTTTGGGAAGTTTTCCGCCATTATTTCTGTGAAAAGGTTTTTTATGTCTTTTGCACTGGCTCTAGCTTTCTCATTGCAGAATCTTATGTTGTTCTTTGTTTCATCTGGTAACTGTATAGTGATTTTTTATGTTCTCTTGCTATTTATTTCTTTCTTTTCATGGTCACTAGCTGCAATTCTGCCTTTTAAATCTGATAGTATGTCATCATTTTTTCTTTCAATCTGTTGCATATACTTCCAGTGGAGATTTTAATATCTTGGATTTCTGTTTGATGTATTTCATGAGTCCCATTTTTTCTATAATAGGAATTTATGGTTTCCATCACTTCCTAAGCTGTTATTTTTCTAATCTGTGTCTACTCTAATATCTTTCACATTTATCATCATTGCTTTTTATACGTTAGAGATTTTTTTCTATGAGCCTTTCCATTTGTTTTTTTTTCCATTTCTGTTATCATCATTTCAAAAAGTTCCAGTGCTTAACTTCTGATTTCCTCTGTCTCATTGTGCTCTGGGCTTATCCTGGGTTAGTTGGGTGTCTAGGGTTCATTTTGTTTCTTTGTCTTGTCATTTTTTCTTTTTCTTTTTTTAAATTCTGTTTTCTGTGTTAATGGTTGCCAATTTGTTGTTATAGCTAGTTTTATCACAAGTATTGAGGCTTCTCTAAGGGATGTCTCTTCTTCAGGGATATCTTCTAGTTCTATGTGATTCTTTATGTCTATCCCAAGAACTTACCATCCTAATTTGTGAAGGATGAAAAGTTGCTATTTGACTGAGAATTTATTGGTATTGGACTACAGTGATGATTATGACCCCATACAGTCACAGTGCTAGCATACAAAGGAGAAATCCTGATTATAACATCCTGGCTAAAATAGAACAGTTAGCAAAAACAACAGCATCAAGTACACCTAGCTATTGACAAACTGTGATAACTATTAACCTGATACCTTTACCCATAGAAGCAAATATATGATTATATAATAAAATACAATATATGTACCAGCAACTTATAATACAACGATTTTACCCCTTTATGAGATGATTTCACCCTGAGGGAGGTTTAAGATGTACAAGGGACAATATAGAGAGATGGATGAGATCAAATAAAGCAAATGTAATTTAATTATTTCACAGATAACTAGAGGAATGATGACCACAATTTAAGACCTGCTTAGTTGCATTGTGCTGCCATGTTTTCTCATTTTCTATTTTGTTGGTATTTATTTGCTTTCCCCATTGAGACTTATAAATTGCTTATGTATATAGCTTTATTACTAATATTGAGACATCTTTAGGAAATGACTATTTTTATGAGATACCTTCTAGGTAGAGCTGGATTTTGACCTTTGAGTCTTCCCCAAGATCCTGACTCTTCTTTTATTAGGGATAAAAGGTTTCAACCGGTTTGGCCTAACACCTAGTTCTTTGGTACTAGTCTGTAATATTGTTTACAACCACCAGGCCCTGTAGGTATAAACATATAAGTAAGATCAGTTGATCATTGCACCTATGTGATCTTTGCTTAAGTAATACAATCAGCAAAAACAATAATATCAAAAAAGACTAGAAAATAACAAGCTAATAATTTGCCACCTTTAACAATAGGTATAAGATTTATTGTTATATACAAAATCTAACACAATCAGAAAATTACATATAGTAAATATTCACTCAATAGAGTGACTTTATCCTAAGTACATAAAATTAAAAAGGAAGGAGATTAAAAATAGAGAAGGAAAATAAATTAGAAGCAAGGCTTAAGGGCAAAGGAAGATTACCCAAGCCTCAGAAAACTGGTGAAGAAGATAGGGAGAGCAAAACAAGAAAAACTAAATGCAATGTTGACACTCACAGAAAAACAAAATCAAATTTTAAAAGAACAACAAAAAGTGAGACCAAAATGAATTGTCTTTATTTGTTTTGTGATTAGTTGATCAATCTCATTAAGAAAATGGAACATTAAAATCAATTTGTTTTTGGATTAGTTCACCAATCTCATTAAGAAA
>NW_004524716.1:7007946-7012633 GCF_000260255.1 Octodon degus | reverse complement strand
GATGCTATTTATCAATTGATCTCACTACTTTTTTCTGTATTTTTAGCTGTGTCTGATTCATTGTTCTTATTCTTAAGTACAGAGATAGTTTAGTACTCATATCTTCTGAGCTGATCTTTTTCATAGAAATACCCTATTTTCCCATCTATTTTGAAGGATAGCTTTGCTGGGTAAATTAATCTGGGCTGGAAGTTATTTGCTCTTAGGGCTTGAAATACTTCATGTCAATTATCTTTAGGGTTTGCACTGAGAAATCTTCTGTAATTCTAGTTAGTTTGCCTTTATAGGTAATTTTTCTTGGTTTTGTTTGTTTGTTTGTTTCGGGGTTTTTTTTGTTTGTTTTTTGTTTTGTTTTGTTTTGTTTTGTTTTGTTTTTTTTGGTCTGACTGCAGGCAGTTTTTCAGAGTCTGATACAGCCTGGGTTTGTGGGTTAAGAACTCTTGCTGTCCCTCTCCCTGAGTGTGATAGTGGGTTCAGTAGACAGTTTCATTGGCACAAAATTGTCCACTGAGTCAGGATTACTCCTATGCAATCAAATCAGATATAGTAGTAACAGACTAATCCATTACAGTGGTATTTATTGGGCTAGTTGGGAAATAATGCATCTTGAGACTGTTTTGGGATCCCTTTAATCTAGAGAAGAATTACACAGTTATAGTGTAAGCACTATAATAACCCAAGTCTTTACCTGTAGTTAGTGTGATGGCTATGTCTCCTCTAATGGTGAAAGACAGAATTCAACAGTAATTCTATGCAATTGGTTGTCTAAAACACAGGAGTTTCAGGAGCAGACAGATATAGCCAGAATGTGAAAAACAAAAAAGAAAAAGAGAGGATGGAGTGGTTTTTTTTCAAGTCCTGTGCTTTGTGGCATAGGAAGGAGGCAAAGGATCCTAATGACAGTGAAGATATGTTATATACTTAGAGAGGGGTATCAGGGAAAGTAGGGCACAGAATTGCTAGTGAGAAATGGGAATGGCAAAGATGCTATCATTGATGTAAATATTAGAGAAAAAGTTAAAGGGCAACAAGTGAAAATAGGGAGAGGAAAGAAAAGAAAAATTGAGAATGAGTAAGACACAGGAGAAAAAAATCAAACGGAGAGATATGGGTAAAAGTAGGAGGAATATAAAAGAAAGGAAAAATTCCCTTATCATCTATAAACTATACAAAGGAAAAAAGGTAAGAAGAGAAGCACACATACGCAGACATGCTCATAAAAAAGCTAAACTAATGGAATAAAATAGAAGAAACAGCAAAAAATAAAAATATTAAAAATAAAGAGCAGCACAATCAAATACAGAATAATAACAGACAGTTTCCTATTGTTCTGAATGAATGGCTCTTTTCCTCAGCCTACAGCGAAGGAACACAGCTCAAGCCAGGACATGCCTCTGTTCTCACTGGAAGAATAAAGTGGTAGTCTACCCCCAGAACAGTTCTGGGCATAGAGAACTCCTTGAAGTTGGCTTCCTGGAGGACCTTACTTTTCTGTTTTGAAGAAACTAGGGACATAAATCTTACAGAATTTTACATAATCACATAACTATATTTATTATATAAAATTTAAAATTCACAAGAATCTATAGGGTCCATAGCAACAAAGATTTGTTGGTATGTATACAGGCATGGCGCTAGATACAGTGAAATAGAAAATGGCTTTTGAGAATTAGAGTTCAAAGGTCAAATGAAGCATGTAGCATCAAAGGTAACTATAACAAGGAAAGACTTGTTTAAGCAGATGTAATACACTTATATAAGCTGCTAACTAAGCCTCAGCTGAGCCTACAAGAATACTAGAAGGCAGGTTAACGTCATCCCAAACAGATTCATGTGAGAAACAAATTAAATTCAAAAGAATGGATTAAGATGATCTTTACTAACTTATACAGAAACCTAGTAGAGCAAAAGTTACTAAAATGACTGTCCCAGGAGACCTATCAACAATCCCATGATATGTATATATCCATATATACACAGAATATATATATATATATAATATATATATATATATATTCAGAGGCACGTGCATGCTTGTGTTCATTGAAGTGCTAGTCATACTAGCCAGAAATTAAATCAACTAGGGTATATATCAACAGATGTTTAGATAAAATATGATTTATAGACAATGGAATAATATTCACCCATAAAAAGAATAAAATAGTGACATTTATGAGAACATAGAGGAATCCAAAGGACATTGTTTTAAGTAAGATAAGCCAGATAAAGACAAATACTACAATGATCTCACTCATGTGGAATCTAAACTAAAATTGATCTCACAAAATTCAAAGTATAGTGTTGCCATTGGAGGCTGTGGAGGGGAAAAGGTTGGTATTAAATTATGGTTAGACATGAGAAATAAATTCTGATGTTTTACTGGATAATAGGACAAGTAGTTGACAGTAATGTATATTTCAAAATAGCTAGAATAAATTTTAAATGTTCTCTCTATGAATAAATGGTAGGTGATGACTATGCCAATTATCCTGATTCAATTTTGTATACAATATATACCCATAACTGCTTCTCTCTTCTGAGTCAAGGCCTAGTTAGAAATGTGACTCAGCTGAATTTCCTCCATTCTTTGTAAATCAGTTAATCTTCAGTTAAATAGAATCTACCTTGGAAAATGATACTTTCTCACACCAAACTTGATGAAAACTCACAGACATGTAGCCACAACATATAGTCATCTATTGCTATAATAAAACCAAGGAGTTGGAACCCAGGCAGGAGATACCTATCATAGTCCCTGTGGGACTACAGCCTAAGCAAATGGTTTTCTGGCCTCCACTGTCCATGCTCCTCTCCTGAGTTGCAATGGTTCTCTTTTGATGTGTGGCAACCTACTCTGACTTACAGTGACTTAAGACCCTAGATCAGCCTCACATGAGTGTCACAGCTGCCACTGTCCTAAATGTACCTTTGCTCAACAGTCTTTTAAAGATATTATGTAATCAGTGTTGTGTCCTTGGATGCAGAGGTTAAAGGGAACCACTGTCCTTTTATTCCTGATCTCATATCTCTCCTGCTGGTGGGAGCTGTATGCAGGACAAGAGGATCTGCTACGCTCCCTATACAAGGTCAGCTCAGACATGGAACTGGAATTTAGGATTCCCCGTGAAAATGGGCAAGAAGATTCTTTCTGGTGAATCTTTTCCAGGTGAGCTGAGTTGAATTTCCATAGCAATTGTTTTCTCCTCCATTGACTCACTTGTCTCCTTCCCTACTGTTTGTGCCTGGAGGCTCAGGTGGTCTGTTTTCTCTGTTGCAGCCCACTTGAGTCCATATTGTAGTAAGCCAGGGAGGACAGGCCAGCCCAGTATTGAGGCTTCTATAGGAGAGAAAGTGGGTAACTCTGGTGGGCTAGGACAAGGTCATTTTCCACAAGTATAATTATAGAAGATTTGGGTCAGACCCTCCCTTTCCAGAGTCAGCAGCTGAGCAGGACTCATTGTATACTGCATCGAGGATTAATCAACTGCTAGGTACAATCAATTTTTAAAATGAAAGAGGCAGTTGTTTTTCTCAATCTGATAAAAACAATCTATGATAAACCTACTGCCAACATCATATGAAATAGGAAAAATCTGAATCTCTTCCTTTAAAATCAGGAGCAAGACAAGAATATTCACTGTCACCACTCCTACTTCAGTGAGCTACTCAAAAGATTGGTTGGAGTAGTGAGACAAGAGGAAAAAGTAAGAGGAATACATATAAGAAAGGAAGACACCAAACTATATTTATTTGAAGATGATATTCTCTACACAGTAGATCCTAAATATTTCATGAAAAGATTATTAAAACTAAAACAATTCAGCAATGTAGCAGGATATAAAATGAACACATAAAAATAAGTAGCATTCCTTTATACCAATAATGAACCCACCAAAAAGGAAATTTTAAAAGATGCCATTTACAAAAGATTTGAGAAAAACAAATACTTAGGAGAGAACTGACCTGAGAAAAGAAAGACCTCTGAAAACTCTAGTACTCAAAAAGGAGAGCCAAGAGAAAATCCTAAGATGGAAAATTATTCTCTGTTCCTGAATAAGCCGAAACAACACTGTCAAAATAATCATATTTCCAAAATTGATATATAGATTTAATGAAAATCTAATTAAATTACCAACAGTATTCCTTACAGAATTAGAAGAAACAATCCTAAAATTTATATAGAGCCAGGAGAGACCCAAAATAGCCCAAACAATCCTGGGCAGCATAAGCAACATAAGAGACATCACAATCATTGATTTAGAATTATATTACAATATTACAGTGATAAAAACAACAACATATGTTCTCAAAAACAGACATATGGATCAATGGAATACAATAGAGGGTTTGAAAACCCGAGGCACATTCAGTTATCTGCTCTTTAACGGGGATTGGGTGGAATATGTGTTGGAGGAAAGACAGTCTGATTCAGGGAAAACTAGAGAGCCACGCAGATGACTAACTCTAGACTAATATCTCTCACCAGTTTAGTACTAAGCTAAAAGCAAAATGAGTCAAAGACCTAGATATTAAAAGAGAAACAATTAATCTGCTGGAAGATAGCTCAGCCTCTTGAAGATACAGGCTTAGGTAAGGACATTTTGAACAGAGCCCCAGTTACACAAGAAATGACACCAAGAATCAACAAATGGAATTATATCAAATTAAAAATCTTTTGCATAACAAA
>NW_004524716.1:6990992-6999666 GCF_000260255.1 Octodon degus | reverse complement strand
CCTTTTGTGTCACTCTGGCAAGATATTCTGCTCCTGAATCAGCTGGGTGGGTCTTGCCTCTAACCTCTTTGCAGGGAGTTCTGCTGAAGGTTTCCACAGGCCTGTACTCTGGGTCGAATGAGGATCCAGTGGGCCCCAGGCGGTCTCACTCACATAGTGGCCCTGGGCTCTGGGTCTATTCAGGATCCAGTGGGCCCTGGGTCATCTCACTCACACTCCAGGCCTGTGCTGTGGGTCTATTCAGGATCTGGCGGGCCCCGGGTATTCTTGTTCACATGCCAGGCCTGTGCTCTGGGTCTATTCAGGATCTGGCAGCCCCAGGGTGGTCTCCAAAATGTTTGATTTCTTGTAATTACTTTTTAATTAATTCTTCTAAATTTTTGTCACACTATATTCAAATCTGGTTATACATTTTTCACTGAAGTCATGAACAAATGAAGCTAAAAATATTTTACTTTTAGTATGTTAATATTAATGTTGCAAATACTGAAAAAATTGAAAGAGGTATTAAATGAAATAGCACAGTGTCATGTAGAATATACAGTATGTTGCAATTCTATCATTATATATTGGACTATTTCAATTGGTGGGAAGAATCTTTTTTAATAGGTTCCAGCCCGAGTATAAACTGCTGAATTGTTATGGTCATCCAACATGGCTGAAGCCCCAAAACAACAGCTCACCTTCCCAATGGCCACTTCCTCCTTCTTCCCTACCCAAGGCCTAGCACCTTTCCTGCACATCCAAAGGAGACCCCAATCAGCTTCTTTCATGTCACGAAAACTGAAGCTCCAACTCTACCCCTAGCAAAAGCCCACAGTTTCAGCTGTCTCTGGTCAGAGGATCCCCCATGTCCCTCAGACTCTCTCATCCTCAGAGTCAACAAAGGCCTCTTCTAGATTTCCTGTCTCTTTACTGCACTAAAAGAGCTTCACACTTTGATCGAGCTACTGTTTTTTCAACTGTTTTTTTCAGTTGAATACATTTATTGCCATACTGCACTGGAAAGAAGCCAAAGAGGTCTTCTTGTAGCTTCTAAATTCCCAAGAGTCATAAATACAGATAATTTACTTGACAAGTTTTGCCTTATAAACTTATTTGTTGAAGGAAGGCACTTTGGATAGATGCCCCAAAAAAGGCACCAGTGAAAAGATTTCAGTTAAAATAGCTAAACATAATTTTAAAAATTAAAAGTAGAAATATTCTTCAGATAGTCTCAACAGAAGCAGAGGAAAGAGAATTTACTCTGAGCATCTGTGTGAAGTTTTCCTCAATTACACTTCTCCATTATAACTTTTGTAGTCTACAAAATTGTTTAGGGATGAATTATATCTTTCCAAAACTCACTGTTGAAATGTTAACACTCACCAGCAGCGAATGGGGCACTACATCGAGAGCAAGGGCAGGTACCGGATGACAGGCAGCTATAGCGCAGGCTCTTGTGTATGAGAAGTGAAGAACTGCAGACAGACAACCCAGAAGGCAAGTGAAGGGCAGCTACGTTGATGGGTGATCACAGGAAGTCATTCTCAGGGTGAATCCATGCCAACACAAGATATGGCACAAATAGAAAAGTGGCGTTGGGTGACAGGATGACAAAGGCACTGCACACAGAACACAGCAGAGAGTCCACAGATAAATCAGGCTTTCAAGATTTAAAGAATGTGCACCACTGCCTGGGTGCCTCCCCAGAATTGCTAGATATGATGGACAGGAATGTTGACATATGCTGTGTTCTCAGGGGCTCACATCTGCATGCCTGTCCCAGAACTCACTCTGGTCTTAATTATATGCATGGCATATAGTGCATATTTATGCACCTTAGTGAGGCTTGAGTAGGGTGAAGGTAGCTGAAGGTAGTGAGATTCAACTCAGCTTTTCCCAGATCATCAGAGATTTCCCAAGTTATTGAGTTATCCTCTGTTAGGACAATGGAAGGTGGAATGGCCCCAGGGTGCTACTTTAAAAGGGAAATGAATAGAAGGGAGTGAATTCTTTAGCTCCAATGTTTCTAACTGTATTAGGGCCTTTAACAAAAAGTAATTGAGATAAAATTAGGCCTTTTGGAAAGGACCTAATTCCCTGGCTGCATGCCCTATAGTGCCATCCTCCCACTGCCTCCAAGGAATGTTGGGTGGGGTTAGCGTTGAGCTGGGATGACGGGTGAAGGCACCCATCTCCACTTAGGACAGTGAGGGGGCTGCAGGCTGCGGGTTTGCTGGCACAGAACGGGATGGGACAGGACTGGTGGGAGCAGCCCTGTCACTGGAAGGAGACTGCTCCCTGGAAGCCACCGGCAAACAAGCAACACTTGGCAAACATCCGTGATCAACGCCTCCTGCAACTTGCAATTCTGCTAGCTGCCCATACCCTTTATCTGCCCACTGGGTAGGTGACCCATAGTTAAAAGTTGTCCGTCTTTTTTAGTTTTTCGAAAACACGTCAAGGCACCTTCATCCCTGTGGTAGCTGGGGCTACAGGGAACACCGACCTATCACGTGAAGCTCATCATAGAAGTACATACACCCTCACGGGCAGTACCACTGTGCCGGGTGCTGAGGGTACCTAAGGCCAACTTCTGGAGCTGCTGTTAGGGTTCTGCTCCTGCAGTGTTTTGGGCCACCACTGCCTCAGTAGGGACAGTGTCTGAAACCATCCCACTCTCTCCAGAAAATCCAGGTAAATGAACCACACCCTAAGTCTTTAAATAGAGCCCATTGTTCTTCCATTTGCTCCACTCCTGTTTGTCTATTCTTGATCAACTTCACAGCTTCATAAAAGAAGTTGCTGGTAAAGCAATCCTTTGGAGGTGACTTGTGGCTGTTCCACCAGCCACAGCACATTTTACAACATACCTTCTGTGTCACACCAGCATTTTACAAGCTGCTAATAATTCATTTTGGGAAAGTTATCTGTAGGCTGCAAATTTGGCTTTGTATATCTGTAGCCAAAGAAAATGGAAAATGAAATCAGTTATGTAATTTGTAATGGCAAGAAAGTCAGGAAAAACAAATGTACAATGTTCCTCCTGATTTTTAGAACTAAAACACTGTATAACTGGAAGACTAGGGGTCCTTCCCCCAAAGCCTATGTCACAGGCAGATACACTCCCTACAGCATCCCACTAAGGAAACAGAGGATTTATGTCCAAAGTGCAACCAATGAAAGCAAACTTAGGGAGAGCTTTAAAACTGGAAGGCAGGGTTCAGCTCTATGCTGCTGTAGCAGAGCTGTCCAATATGGAAGCCACTGGTCACAGGTGGTGGCTAAGCACTTGGAATATGGATAATTCAAGCTGAGATGTGTGTATCAGTGTGAAATATACATTAGATTTTGAAGACTTAGCAACTAACCCTTTTTGTATTAATTCTTTTTTTCAACTACTGATTGGATTCAAGACCCTTTACTGAGATCATTGTTGAAATCATCTTTCTTTCCCTTCCTTCCTTCCTTCCTTCCTTCCTTCCTTCCTTCCTTCCTTCCTACCATCGTTTCTTTTTTTAATGTTGAGACAGGACTCACTAGGACCTAAGTTGCCCAAGGCTTGAATGTGGGATCCTCCTACCTGAGCTTCTCAGAGTACTGCAATTACAGCTGTGTGCTACAATGTCTGGCTTATATGGTTAATTTTTGCAATTAACAAACCACCACAAAATATAATGCCTTAAAATAGCAATAATTTCACATGTTCCAATGTTCATAAAACTTGAGGTCATTTGCCTAAGTGAAATAAGTCAGTCACAAAAGGACAACTAGTGATTCTACTTTATGAAATATCTAATCAAAATCATGGAAATAGAAAGTTGAATGGTGTCTATGGAGGGTAGGGCATTATTTTTAATAGGTAGAGAGTTTCAGTTTTTTGAAATGAGAAAGTTTTAGAGCTCTTACACAACAATGTAGCTATAGCTAACATTTCTGAACTGTACACCTAGAAATGATGTAAAGGGTAAATTTTATGTTTTAAGTAATACTTTTAAAAACGTGATTTAGAAAGAAAGCACAGCAATGTATTTTGCTCATAATTCTGTGGGCCACCCTGTGGAGTGGGAGGAGCTGGGACTCTGGTTTTGGCTGAAATTACTCTTCCATCTGCACTCAGCTAGTAGTTAATCAGGCGGCTAGGACTCTGGGGTTTGTTTGGCTGTCAGCTAGGCCTACTGGGAGTATATTTTACATACACAGAACCATACTCTTTTGTACACTTCCTCACACACCTTTCCAGCTCATCAGCACATCTGAGATCTTTCTATCTAATTAGCACATCAAAAGTATTTTATTAATGATTTTTTTATGTATTTGGTACAGGTTCTCACTATACAGCTTGGACTTACAGTGATCCTCCTGTTTTGAGCCCTTCCCCCAAGTGCTGGGATTACAGGTGTGTGCCACCACTCCAGGACTTGGTGTCTGGCTCAGTGCACCCATGGACAGGGCCAGCACGACATGTGGTACAGGGCATCAAACCCTGATCCCCGCATTTGCTAGTCAAGCACTTAGTCCCCTGAGCTATCTCGCCGGCCCTATTTTATTATTTTAAATGGAGAATTTTTACCTTACTTTGTTGGATTTCCCTGACCTGTTTCTCCATTGTCTTCTCTATACTTCACAGCTAATAAATCAGTCCTGTCCAGAAATGTTTTCTTGATTCTGTCTTTGACAATTTCTTTTAGAATCCTTAAATCTAGATGAATGACAACCCATTCCTCAAGCTGAATTCCTTTACTCTGGGATAACTTGGAGGCTTCTTTTTTTTTTTAACTCTTCACTCATCAGAACATAATTTTTCTTTACTTACCTGCCTGCACAAGTCCTGGTAAGCTCTGCATCTTCTTTTCCATGTACCTACATGACACAGTGTTGGCATTTATGAGATAATTATTAAATCACTGAATGAATGTTAATGAGAGAATGGTTTGATGTAGGTGCATTCTTCTGACATTCACTATGAACTGTAGCAATCTGACTTCAAGATTACAGGAGATGGAAATTACACCTCTTCTCTTGTTCCTTTCAACTTATGGCTCATCTTTTACCTGAAGGATGACTTTAAATATCTTCTATCTGATTTCTTATATGGAAATTAACCCTTTTAGCTGTCTTTTGTACATGTCTTCTAGATCTTATCTCTTCGCTAAAGTATTTCTGCACTGTATGTGTTTGAAGTCAGACAAGCTCTCTGGAAACAAAGGCCTTTTCCACCTCAGTTCATTAATGTGCACTTGAAAGGAACGCAATTGTGCAACTGTGTGTATGTCTGATGTATGACAATTAGGCTAAGTTTTCATTAAGAATGTGCTCAAGCTGAGACACGTATTAATACTTGCTTTAATCTTTTACTGATGGGTACTTTAAAGTTTATAGTGCTGGGCTTACTTATTTCTCCTCCTGATTCTGTCATTTATTGCTTTCTATATTTTGAAACCATGTTATTGAGTACATAGACATTTAGAATTCTGATATCTTCCTGTTGGATTGACCTCTTATTATTATAGAATATTTCTTGTTATCTCTAGATGCTTCCTGTTTTAAAGTTTGCAAGATATATTTTTCTAGACTTTTAGTTTAAACTTGCCTTGTATCATTATAGTATGGTTTTTATGAGCAGCGTATGCATAAATGTTTTCATTGACTTATAGCTAGAATACATTGCCATTGACTTATAGCTAGAATATTTAGCCAATTTAGATTTATTGTGATTACCAATATATTTGTTTGTTTGTACCAAGACTTCACGCGTGCCAGACAGGCACTGTATTGTTGAGCTATACCCTTGACCTACCAGTATATTTAAGTTACTTTCCCAAGACTTTCAGAATCTTTATTTTATTTCATTGTATGGAAAAAAAAGTAAAACAAAATTACCCAAATAATAGTAGATAACGATAGTTAATCATTACACATTATTATCTTGAAAGTAGCTATTCCTAGTACGAGCTATGGCATTAAAATTTCTCCAATTGATATTAACACGAACCTTACCTTTGATGAAAAGAGACACTAGTAGCACAACTGACCTACATTTCTTACCTTTTCCCTTCCACTTTTGTCACTGCATTTGTGACTGAGCTCACACTCACTATCTCCTGATTCCAAGTCCAGAATGTTGTCTCTTTCATTATCTCAGTCTTAAAGATGATGCCTTTTCCTCTTCCCCTGCCCCACCACTCTTGTAGTCCTAAAAAAATCCTTTGAGGGCTGTTTTGGGGCAACTTGGCTTGAAATTACAGCTTAAAGTTCTGCTCATACCATTGAAAGACAGGCCAGAATAAAAGAACATTAGTAGACTTATGTATGTGTTCTAGAAGCCCACAACAAACTTGAGAAGCTTTCAAAGGAACCAGCTCCATTTCTGAATCAGCAGTTATGAGCTTTCTTGAACTCACACCTGAGGCTTAGGCCCAGGAGTAAGTCCAGAATCACAGTGCCACTCTACAGATTGGGAACCAAAATGATCAGATGTAGGAAGTCCAGGACCCACAGGCACCAGTGAAGAGCTTCATGCACTGTTCTGCTAGTGCTCCTTTACTCACCAATCAAGGGCAAGGAAGGCTGAAGAGATATAGAAGGGATCATTGGTGATCTGAGAGGGCTAGAGTCAAAATGCAGGAAACAGCTGACTTTTCCTGCAGGAGCACCTCGTGTAAATAGGGCCTTAATGCCTCACTCTTATGGCTCTGAGCTTTATAGTAGATTTTCTCAAACTGCAAAGACTCCAGTGGGATTCATCCTGCAATTCTCAGTATACTTGTACCAACGCAGGTAACATGTCTAAATATCCTTCTCCGGGTTGTGGCTTGATGATAGCAGAAAATTTCTTTATCCCCAAAATGCCCTGTTCTGTTGTGTCTAAAACACTTCCAACAGTTATTCATTTAGTGATGCCTTACCATTTATGTAAGCATTATTTTGCACAAGACATAGCTTTAGGTACAATGTGGAAATCAACTTTGGTTTTACTGGCATCCTCAAGAACATTCAGTCCTACAGGAGAAAAAACATGCCCAAATATTTTACAATGAAAATTATCATTTGTGGAGTATTTTTTACACACTTGGTTCTTTAAAAACATTGTGTTTAGAGGCTGGGGAGATGGCTCAGTAGAATAAGTGCTTCCCTGGCAAGCACAAGGGCCTGAGTTCAATACCCAGTTCCACCAAAAAAAACAAACAAAAACAACAATAAAAATATTGTGTTTAATACTTAAAACTTCCCCACAAAGTAGGCATTTATATCTCATCTTTACAAATTAGTAAGTTGAACTTTAGGAAAGTTTCCAATTTCCCACAGCTAATAGATGATAGAAAGAATTTGAACTTTAATGTGAAAAGGACTTGGACCTCCTATGTGGCCCATTTCAAAAATCCCACCCTTCATCCATTCAAATGGCAGATAAAAAGGAGCAATTTTTTCTGAATGGTACAAACAAAATGCCAGAGTAATCACAATAAGGAAGGTGTTCACTCCCAGCTGTTAAGATTGAGAAGGTATCATGGTAGAAAGCCTTGAGGTAGGCCTTTAAAGATGGTGATGGGAGGTGGATAGAGATGAAAATTAGTCTATATTCTCAGAGGAGAGGACAGCCTCAATAAGAGGGCAGAGATGAAACTGAGCTTGAAGAATGCAACAGAAACTTAATGGGCTAAAAGGAGAAGAGGTAAGGCCACAAAGGTAAGTTGAGAGAAGATCACGGAGTCTCTTTGACATGTAACAGGTAAAGGACTCTATGAGGCAATAGGATGTCATGAAACTTCACCCTACTCAAAGAAATAGAGGCCATGTACAAAATATACATGGAAAGAAAAGAAGAGCACTATGGCAAACTCACACTGATATGGTAGGAGACCAGTGATGACAGAAAGAGCAGTGGAGGGTCCTGAGGAGGGAGAAAGCTGCAAAGCCAATGAGAAAACATGGTGGATCTCAGTGACTGATTAGTTGGAGAGAGCAGAGGAAGATGAGTCCCAAGACTTGTGGTGAGAGCTTCAGAGCCATTTACAGACATGTGGACAACAGAAAGAGGCACTGGTGGAGGTAGGGGACATACCCAGGAAGCATCAGCGTTAGGCTCTGGTGACCAGTTCCACTGTGCTGGATTCTCTGAGGATGACTGAACCCAAGGAAGTAGCATAGAAGGAAGAATCCTATCAAATACAGAGGAACAAAGAAAGAAAGCCTCACCAGCTCAGCCTGTTGACCTTGGTCTTCCAGAACTGTGAGCCAAAATAAGCTTCTTTTCTTGATACTTGACCTAGTCTCTGATTTTGTATTATGAACAATAGAAAATGGACTAAGACAGAAAGTAAAAATAGTTTTTAAATATTGTTGTTCAATCATTAAAATTGATTAGTTTGTATTTATTTATGGGTTTTTTTGTTTCTTTTGATAATGTTTTGTCCTTTCATTGTGTAAGTCTTTCATTTCATTGGTTAATTCCTAAGCATTTTGTTTTCTTTGATTCTACTGTGAATGGAATTGTTTTTGTAGTTTCCTTTTCAGCTTCATTGTTAGTGTATAGAAATACAACTGATTTATATATTTTTCCTTTGCAAACTGCTATTTTGCTGAATTGATTTACTATCTCTATAGCTTTTAGAGTTTTCTATGTACTAAAATTAGTGTATACAATAAGGGAACTTAGAAAAAATGGGGTATACAGATGAATGTCCATTTT
>NW_004524716.1:6985947-6990892 GCF_000260255.1 Octodon degus | reverse complement strand
TGTTGCTCTGCCACAGTCTGCCTGTCATGACAAGCAAAAAGAGTATAGCGCACACATGTACAAGCTTCCCACTTCCCCTTCTTCATTTCATCCAGACTTTAGCCTATTGGAAGGTGTCACTCGTATTCAAGGTGGGTTTCTCCCACTTATTTTCTCAGCCTACACATTGTCTCTGGGAAAAGTGAGGCTGTCCAAGGCCCTGGAACCATCCTCTGTGCCTCCAGGACGATACAATGAACTACTAGAAACCTAGAACGTGTCTGATGAAAAGCTGATGGTGGGCTTTTGGGCTTATATTCAAACCATTACTCTCACTAGTCCTGACAACTATGGCCTGAGTGCACGCCCTCTGGCCCCAGGATTGCTGGTTATACTCAGGTGGCCAGGCCTCTTGTCTACTCTGAGGCAAGAGACCAGGATTTCCAATTCTCTTTTAGTCTCCCAGGTGCTGGGATTACAGGCAAGTACCAGTATGCCGGGCTCCATTTTCTCTTTCAAAGATTTTCAAAGAAGTTAGGTTCATAGATAGAACCTATACCATGCTCCCTAATATTGGATATCTCATTGTTGACTGTTGTGGAAAGAAGAGTAGGGTGAGTGCTTGATAAAATTTCTTAAATTTTAACTTTTAAAAGCAGCCATAAATCTTTAATATTATAGGAGTTGTTACTGACAGTGTGCAAACAGAGAACCAGGTTCTGTTCTAAGTGATTTTCATACAACTCATTTAGCACTCACTAGAGAAAGTAAAGCATCAATATTTGGCCTATTTTACACAAAAGGACACTAAGGGACAAAAAAAAATCCTTTTTCCAGGGATCGACCACAAGACCTTCTGCATGTCAGGCAAGTGTTTAAGCCACTGAGCTATCTCCTCAGCCCACATGTAAGTCTTTTACTCAAGATTACAGAGTGGTAAGGAGCAGAGGAAAAATCAAACTTAAATTTTCCAGCTCCCAGTCTCAGTCCAAGGCCATTGTGTTCTACTATTTCCTTCTTAAATCTCTGACACAGAGGCTCTTTCAAGGTAGAGGACCAGGAAAATTAGTTTCAAAGAGAATCCAGGGACAAACACAAAGACACTCCTTTGTTCATTGTCACACGAGTAGCTATGGGCAGACCCAGTCACAGAATTCTTGTCTTGTCTCTCATGAAAACATGGGCTTCGGTACTGAAAAGATTTTTCATTAATAGAGAAAAATATTCTTGATGCATTTTCTGTTCACAGGCAAGTTTCTGATAAAACAAAGAAATAATATAACCAAATCCCATGAGCATATTTCTGAAAAGGGAGACACCTGCCCAAAAGTCCCAGACAAGTCCTCCAGGAGTGATCCAGAAGAGTCTTGTCACCATCAGAAGTGGCCACGCCTTATGCGTTGCTGATCAGAGGATCTACCAGTGGGATGGAATGGTGAAGTGAAACACAGTGAGACCGAGGCTCATCATAGTGGATGAGCTTAATGTGTATGTTTGCATCTTGGTTTTAAACAAAAAAAGTTTAGAAATTAAAAATGACTTCTGTTAAAAAAAAAAAAAGACTACACCAATATAAAGAAACTATCTCATACATCTGTACAGTATGTTTGTGTTTTAAGCAAAGTATTGTAACCAGGAAAGTAAAAATTTAAAAAATATTTAGAAGTTTATAAAAGTAAAAACCAGCAATAAATAGGGTGTGGTGGTGCATGCTTATAATCCTAGCACTTGGGAGGCTGAGGCAGGAGATCACTGGGGGTTCAAGGCTAGCCTGGGCTTCTTAGAGAATTCAAAGCCCGCCTGGAATTACATAAAGAGATACTGTCTAAAAAAGAAAACAAAGAGCAAAGCAAAGCAAATAATAAGCTAAGGTTAATTTATTATTAGACAAGGAAACATGTTATTTATGAATTTAGTGTAGCCCAAGTGCACAGGGCTGACAAAGTCTACAGTGAGGTCCGAAGGACTTCCCATTCGCTTGCCACTTCTTATTGATCCACAGCAACGCCCAGTTCTGCCAGCTGCTTTTCTACAATTGTCCTGTGCAGATGCGCCCATCTTCATCTTTTGCTGTAACTCTTCACTGTTTAGATCCATATATATCATTATGCTCCACTTGCCTGTGGTGTTCAGTACAGTAACGTGCTGTACAGGTTCTGGCTGAAGAGCAATAGGCTATGCCATCTAGCGTAGGTGTTAGCAGGCTCAACCCTCTAGGTAAGTACGTGCTGATGTTTGCACACTAAAATTGCCCAAGGATGCATTTCTTAGAACTTATCCCCATCATTATGTGAGGCATGATTGTGATAATTTTAAGAGAAGTTTGCTTTAAAGATGATGATTTCATGAAGGTAGTTGCCAAAGGTGTGTGTTTGTTTGCTTACATGACTAGGTGCTGATTGTTGACATTCTCCTCAAATTCATTGAAATCCTAACCCACAGGGCACTGATACAGGGAAGTGATTGAAATCAGGTCCCTACAAAAGAAACCCCAGGGATCTAGCTAACCCCTTCTTCCAGGTGAGAAAAGGCTGTCTATGAACAAAAAGCACACCCTCACCAGACACCAAACCTACTCTCTCCCAGCCTTCACAGCTGTGAGAAATACATTTCCATTGTGTACAGGTTACCACCTTATGATATACTTTTATAGCAGCCAGGATGGTCTAAGATAAAAAGTAAAGCAAAAATTTTTATTAGGTAGATCAAATGACTGATGCTTCAATTAATTCCTTTTTCTTTTCTATTCCAACTTGTGTATAGGTATGTACCTGCATAAAATGTGGAGCTCTATTTGTAGAACAACTTTACAAGAATTTAAATAATAGCAAATTAATGTCAGTGTCATCAGATGCTTCAAACAGAAAATTAGATAATTCTAATAATGTTTACCTGTTTGAGTTTTCCCCGTCCACCTCAAGAAGTCCAAGTAAAGTTCTGTTTTGGTTGGTTGGTTTGGGTACTGAAAATTGAACCCAGGGCCTCATGCTGCCAGGCAAGTGCAACACTGCTGAGTTACACCGCTGTCCCAGTAAAGAGTTTTGGGGGTTCCATATTGTCAAAAGAAAAACATCTCATTTCATTATAAATGTCACTGTGTGTTCAGTTTAAAAGCTCAGCTTTCAAAATTTTTTCTGGTGACATGATGATGAATTCAAATATTAGTCTGTACAAGTACTGAATACAACACTGTGTACAACAATATTATTATTTTTTCGGGCACTGAGGATTAAGCCCAAGCCCTTATGAAACAAAGAGTCTGAAACAGGACCTTCAAATAATTCAAATAATATAAATGAATATAACTCCCAACCATGCCAAGTTTCTGCTCTCTTAAATTGAGGAATGAGTTCTAGGAGCAATAGAGTTTAAAAGTAAAAGGTATTTATTGAGAGAAAGATAGTTCTTATTTAAGAGACACAGAGGGGGTCCCAAACAAGTGGCTCCAGGGACCCCACTTCTCAAGAGAATTTTATACAGCCAAGTCACAGGGTGAGGCCTGTGTAGGACAAAACTATAATCAACTAATAAGATTACAAGTAGAGTGCTTAGGTAATATTGATCCAATGGAAAATCACAAGGTGGGTATTAGGTGGTATTAGGTGGGTATTAGGTGAAAATCATAGGTGGAACAAAACTTATAGGATCAACCAAACCAATAAGACTGTGAACAAAATCACTTAGGTCATATCAATTAAATGGGGATTAAATGGGGAAGCATGTCACGAAGCAAGTATACAAGTGGACATCCATTGAATAAGGGCTTTTCCAGGGGAGTGAAGGGGAAAGAGGTTTGGTTCCCTACTCACAGTGATTGATGCCAGTTTAGAATATCAATCACTGCCCTGCCATTCATCCTCAGTGGAAGTATGTGAGTGTATTCACTTCTCTATCCTAAGGCCTGACCTTCAATAAATTTGCCTTCAGCCACAGTTGTCTTTTGCACTGGCCTTTTCCAATGACCTTACCCCTGTCTAACTGTCTATATTATTTCTAAATAATGTGGCCATCTTTACAAGCAATACTTGTGTACTTACCACTGAAGACTCCTGGCCTAAATTATCTATCTATAGATATAGAGATAGAGATAGAGATAGAGATGATAGAGATAGAGATAGAGATAGAGATAGAGATAGAGATAGAGATAGATAGAGAGAGAGAGAGAGAGAGAGAGAGAGAGAGAGAGATAGAGATAGAGATAGAGATAGAGATAGAGATAGAGATAGAGATATATTTGGGGTTTTTTTCTGCATTTTAGGACAGAGTATACAGGATCTTATTACATAGATTGGACTCATAGTGATTCTCCTGTTTTCAGTCTCCTAAGCCCTGGGATCACAGGCGTGTGTCACCATGCCCAGTCTCAATCACGCTTTCAGTGAGCCCCAGGGGCAGGGCCAGCAAGGTAGGTTGGGGATTGATCCCCAGCCTCTGTGCTCTGCCTAAGCAGGCGCTTTAGTCCCCTGAGCAATCAGGCAGCCCTTTAAATAATATTTTTAACAAGCCTATAGAGAATGAGTGTTCTAGGTATTGGTTATTGATTAGAATTCACTCATTGGAGAGACTCACTAACTGGTATTTCATCATTCAAAATAAAACTTACCAAATTTAAAAATTTTTGAGTAACACTGGTGCTGAGTACAAGAAAACAAACATCTTCATAGAAGTATAAGATTTCTTTCCTTGCCACCTATTATCATTTGGATTTTTAAAATGTTTGTTTTCTTTTTTAAAAAAAGATTTAAAATTTCTGAATTTAGTTAAATTTATAATACCATATTTCCAACCAAAATGAACCTTTTGCACAAGAAATTTAAACCATACCAAGATACACAAAAATGAAATTGTCCAAAACTTATTGTAAAGAAAAAAATCATTAAAGCTTATACATAACAAATATTAGCTATGGAAGAACAAAATTAAATAGCACCTTATTCCACATTAGAAAGGAAAAAAAGGACAAAGT
>NW_004524716.1:6972128-6973931 GCF_000260255.1 Octodon degus | reverse complement strand
AAAATAAAATAAAATAAAATAAAATTAGTGTATACAAAAATCGATTCTTGTGGATTAAACATTTATATTTAAAAGCAAAATTTACAGTCTTATCAGAAAATATAAAAAATATTTTTGTTCTCAATATAGGGAAAAAGTTATCAAATAACGTACTTCCAAAAAACTAGCCATAAAGTAAAACTGTTATGTGTTTAATACATTAAATTTTAAAATGCATTTTTTATTACAGGACCCCATAAAGACTGCAAAAAAGGTGGGGCGGGGAGATGGCTCAGTAGAATAAGTGCTTGCTTGGCAAGCTCAAGGGTCTAAGTTCAATCCTCAGATCCACCAAAAAAAAATAAAAATGACTGCAGAAAAAAAAAAAGCAATTGAATGAGAAAAGATAAGTTTAATGCACATAACAGAGAATTTCAATCTAGAACACAAACAAATCTTACAAAAAATTAGTAAATCTGTAGTCAACTCAGATAAAAATGAGCAAAAGACATGATGTTTCACAGAAAAAAAAAATCAAGAAAAGATTAAAAAATGACCAACTGTGTTAACAATCTAAAACTGTGATGTTTCTGTGGCAGGGAAGCAGAAGTAAAAGAAAGAGAAGGAAAACCTTTTATTGAGGAGGACAGAGAGAGAATCAGTGGCAGGGAGATGGGGGATCCTCTGACCTGAGACAGGAAGGCTGAGATTTTACGGACTTTTGCTACAGGCGCAGTTTGGGGGATGGGCTTAGTGACACACAAGGAGCTGACTGGGGTCTCTCCTGTGCATGTGGGAAAGGTGAGAGGAAATTTTATCCAGGACTGAAGTGGGGAAGAAGGAGCAAGCGGTCGTTGGGAAGATAGGCTGCTGTTTGGGGGATGCAGCCATATTGCACTGGGGTCATGATAATTTAGCAGTTTCAGGCCGGAACCTATCAAAAACTACCAGCCATAATGACTTAGATCTTAAAGTTTGATGATACTAATTTTGGCAAGATATAAAATATTAAGAAATGTCAAACACTGTTGTTGGTAGTATAGATTGATGCAATCACTTTGGAAAAAATTGTCCATATAAATAATAAATTTTAATATGCGTATACATGCTGTTTTACCCAGAATTCCATTCTTAGATGTAAATGGGCACCAAGAAATATGTATAAGAACAATTTTAGTGGCACATAGGAAAAAACCTGGAAATAAACTGCATCTTATTCTATGTAGAAAGAACAAATAAATCAGAGTACAATTGTTTAGTGGAATGCCACTAACCTGTGAAAATAAGTAAGTAGTTGCTACTTATAACTAGGATTAATCTCAAAAACCCTAATGCTAATCTTAAAATTCAGAAAATATACAGGTATGGTAGCAAATGCCTGTAATCCTAGCATTTTGGAGGCTAAGGCAGGAGGATCATCGTGAGTCTGAGACCAACCTGGGCTGCAAAGTAAGCACAAGCCCAGCCTGAACTGCATAGCAAAACCTTGTCTCAAAACAAACAAACAAAAATATCAGGAAACAAAAGAATATATGTAGCATTATTTTATTTATATAAGTCAAAAGAATGAATATAGCTGGGCATGGTGGCACACAGTTGTAATCCCAGCATTAAAGAGGCTGTGGCAGAAGGATTACTATGAGTTCAAGGCCAGCCTGGGATGCAAAGTGAAATCAAGGCCAGGCTGAACTACATAGTGAAACCTTGCCTCAAGAAGACCAAAAGAGAAGGTCAGTGAAATCCCCTCAGGATTTATCCTGAGATCCTGTACCTCAGATTGTAGAACCTTTGTCAGTGCAGCCATGTGGATGAGTCATGGCCATT
>NW_004524716.1:6938050-6962843 GCF_000260255.1 Octodon degus | reverse complement strand
AAGAATCCAGTGGCCCATAATAATATTGGGTCTTCTGCTTCACTGGCAATGTCAGAAATTGTTGACCTGAGTCCCCTACAGCTCAACATAATAGCATGGCTTTACTTCTTTTTTTTTTGTTATTGTTTTTTTTTATGAGCAGAATATATTTATTGAGAGAAAGAAAGCTCCTGTCCAAGAGTGGGACAGGAGGGGGGCCCGAGCAGGTAGTTCCCCCAAAGGAGAATACTTTTTTTTTTTTTTTTTTGGCGGAACCAGGGATTGAACTCAGGCCCTTGAGCTTGCCAGGGAAGCGCTTATTCCACTGAGCCATCTCCTCCACCCCGGCTTTACTTCTTATACTTCGTTTTTATAGTTTTCTGCTGGGTGGTTAAGACCAAAATAAAGCAAGACCTATGCAACAAGAGTTGTAGCTTTTGGGTCTGATAAGGTCAGTGAAAGCCCCTCAGGATTTATCCTGAGATCCTGTACCTTAGTTTGTAGATCCTTTGTCAGTGTCAGCCGTGTGGATGAGGAAGTCAGGCTTCCTTACCTCCTTTAACAAGTGTTCAAAAATATTTATTCTTGTTATTATTTTCTCAATCCTTTTTATGGCCTAAGAAAATGCAAGCCATGTTAGCTACTTGCATCAGGAAGCAAGAAGTAGAGGATATGAAAATTAAACCTCATTGAAACCGAGAATCAGAAGGGTTTCCCATATTTTTGATGTTCTCTTTTGTGAAAAAACAAACAAGTCTTGCTAACTTTGTTAGTGGCAGAGGGGTATTAAGACAGGGTCTTGCCATGTATTCCAGGCTGACCTCAGACACATTCAACAGCCCAGGCTGACCTTGAATTCACAATGGCCCTCCTACCACAGTCTCCCAAGTGCTGGGATTATAGTTGTCCAACACCATTCTGGGCCAAGTCCTGTTAACTTTTAACTGATAGACTAATTCTGTTTAGCCATAGGATCAGAAAGTCTTCAGGTAATTGCTGCCATCAGCCTTGGCACTATCATAAACGTACATATTAGAATTAAAGTTACTATTCCCAAGAAATGAAAAACCCATTTAGAATGACGCTTCTTGTGGTGTAGCCCACTGATTACTCACATCAAAATCACATGAAGCACTTGACAAAAATGCCAGGCCTCCCCCCAGTGCAACTGAATCAGAATGTTTGTGAAAGAGACTATAAACTTGGAATTTTAATGTTGTCTTCCCATAACCGTTGCACTTAATTATTACACAAACCAATATTTGAGAACTATTTCAGACTATGTGTAATTCCAAGTTGATTAATTTGCATCTGTTGCCATAGAAGCTGAAAAGTAATAATGCTCAAGGAACACAATTTCATCAGCAGGAATAGAATAGGAGATAATTATGCTTTTAAGTTATGTTCATTGAAAATATTGCCAATGTATTCCATTAAAAAATTCCTATTCAAAAAAAAATTCCTATTCAATAATTCAGATATTCCTAAGAAACTCTGAGCACATTTATGCTAATAAGAATACAAATAAGTTTTATTAATACATGCTCATAATATATAATAATTGTTTCAAGGATATATATGCACAGGATTGTTTCAATATAAGTATATATATTTCATATTTTGTTCATACATTGATATATATTTTTTCAATATATATTGTTTCAATATATAGTATTATTTCAAGGAATTGATATATATATATGCCTATATATATATAATATACTGTATATGTCTTAATATATCATAATGAAGGCAGCCAAACAGCTCAGCAGATTGAAGCACTTGCAAGCAGGCGCAGCAGCCAGGGGTTCAATCCCTGCGCCTGCCGTGCTGGCCCCGCGCCTGGGGCACAATGAGATGACCATTGAGACTGGACGTGGTGGTGCACACCTGTAATCCCAGCTCTTGGGAGGCTATAAACAGGCAGATCACTATGAATCCGATCTAGTAGTGAGACCCTAAACACCCTGTAGACCCTTCCCTAAAATGCAAAAAAAAAAATTAATTAATATATCATAATGTATCATATCTTGATCATCTTCAAAGCCCTCACCCCCTCCATTGTCCTCTCCTCCCTTGCAAACATTTACCAAAACTTCCAAAAATCTACCGTCTCTCCTTTATTTTTCAGTTGATTTTTACTTTAAGTTTCTCAAATAAAAGGAAAAAGCAGGGGATGGGGAGATGGCTCAGTGGAATAAGCACTTGCTTGGCAAGCACAGGAACCTGAGTTCAATCCCCCGTTCTGCCAAGAAAAAAAATAAAATAAAATAAAAGGAGAAAGCATGTGGTATTTAATCTCTGTGTGATACATTTCACTTAACATTGCGATCTAAACATTCACCCATTTTCCTACAAATCACTCTAATTCATTTTTCTTTGTGGCTGAATAATACCGCATTGTGAATGTACACCCCATTTTATTTATCCATTCAGCTTTTGATGGATATCTAGACTGTTTCCATAGGTTAGCTTTTATGAAATACACTGCTATAAATGGGGATACATAAATATCACTGTAGTATGAGAGCTTTAACTTTTTCAGGAAAATATCCAAAAAAGGTATAATAGAATTTTTATTTTCAGTTTTTTTAGAAATTACCAATCTGAATAATAGTAGAGCCACAGATATAGCTCAGCAGCACAGCACTTGCTTGGCAAGCATGAGGTTCTGGTTTCTGAATTTGATTCCTAATATAAAAACAAAAAAAAGACAAAGATTTCCACAGTGGTAAAACTAGTTTACTTTTCCATCAACAGTGTAAAAGGCACTTTCATTTCTCTGATTCTTGCCAGTCTTTGTTGTTTTGGGTTTTTTTGTCCTTGAAAATAGTCATTCTAACTAGAATAAAATGGAATCATAGAGTTGTTTCCATTTGCATTTCCTTCATGGTTCAACCACAGAACATTGTTGTATGTACTTATTAGCCATTTGCATTGCTTCAAGAAGTGCTTATTCATTCCATTTGCCCACTTTTGATTGGTTATTTACTTTAGGGTGTCTAATTTTTTTTAATTCTTGACATATTCTAGGTATTATTCTTCTACCAGGAGGGTAGGTAGCAAACTTTTTCTTATTCTGTAGATTGTGTCTCATTCTGTTGGACTATCTAATATTTTCTTTGCTGTGTAGAAGCTTTTTAAAGAAATAGCATCTCTACTCTTTGTGAAAACACACCTCCAGTCATAGATGATAGCTTCCAGTTACTGGTTCCAACAACAAGAAATAAAGCCATATATTTTTACAATCAATATTTAAAGACAGCTATACCGTCCTGCATATAATTCCTCTTCTTCCAGTCAAAAATCCTGGCCCCTTCAACAAGTAACCACATAAAAACTTTCAAAGGCATTCTCCCAGAAATACATTCTAGCACATTTAAGTAGTACAATTATAAGAACCAACTTCTGTGCTTCCAAATGAGATTAGAGTCAGACAGGTAGATATTCTTCTAGCACTGAATGGCAACCTACAACTCGGCTATCACTACCTTTCCCATTGGCCAATTCAGCATTTCATCGGAACATGAGTTCTATAAAATATCTCATTTATTGAACAAATGGAACTAAATTTCCATACTGTTAAAAGCTGGATTGAGGATACACAACAAGTGAACCTTATGGGTGTGGAGATACAAGCTGAACTCTGACCAGTGTTCTGAGACCTAGGTTCTGTCATAACTTAGCTATTAACTTGCTATGGGACTTTGTTGAATTTATCTTAACCCTATCTGGTTTAAATAATGATAAGATTGATTAATATCATCTATAATATCAACTTTGTTCAGATGCTGACAAACTGAAATAAGAAAGAAATGTGGAAAGATACTGAAAAAGAAATAAATTACACATTATACAAATAAATTCATATGTATTAGTATTTAAGGAGCTGAAATCAGCTTCATTATTTGCCCTATTATGTCTTTATTATTCTGTAGGAAATGAATGAAGCTTTTGAGCAGGAAACCAAGACACTTTCTGGAGCCAGGGCAAGTTCCCCAGGTTTCCACACTGAGGAGCACCCTTGACCTGCAAAGATCAGGTAATTGAAAACAGGAGAATATATAAATGTCTCTTCTTCAGGTCAAACATGCATCCTGCCCATACAGATTCTTCTCACCATCTACTTCACACTGAGAGGTGGCAACTGTCCTTTCCCAATCCCTGAATTTCCATGTCAAGAATCTCGTGCTGTTATGGGAAACCATGCTTACAGTCAACAAGGGTCTGTTAAGTCTTAAAATTGTGTGAAAGCCTGCCAAAATTTTGCTGACATTCTGTACAAGTCAAGCATGATTGCCACATACCTGTAACCCCCAACCCTATGCAGGAAGGTTGAGTTAGAAGCATCACAAATTGAAGGCCTTGGGTTTGATCCCATAATAGTGCAATAATAATAATAATAATAATAATAATAATAATAATAGTAGTAGTAGTAGTAGCAGTAGCAGTAGTGATATTCCTTTCTAGGGTCCCTTATTCAAAGTCCTTCTGAGCTACTTGTGGAGATTTAACAAGAGACCCTCATGAGTGCTTTCATACCTTTAATCTATCATTTAGGGAAGATATCAATTCCCCAAAATTTTTCCAGATTTTCTTATAGAATTTTACTTACCACTTGTACATAATTCCATGAGTTCTCAGTAGATATTTTCTGAATGATTAGCTGTCATCAGGGAAAAGAGGCTGACTCTTATTGAAATTCAGGCTGGCTCAACACTAGTTTTTCTTAATTCCGAAGTATAGAGTCATCTGATCCCACCAGTTTTGGGACTTCTGAGCTAACAGCACCCCACCTTCAGACCTCCATGCCCATAGTTCCCATTACCTCTAGGCAAAACCCAGAGACCCTCCCAAGCCCATAGGTCTGTTCTTGATGCCATGTTTCAGGTTGTATAGTTCTTGTCCTTTCCAATAAACTAGGAGCTGCAACACCTGGAAGTGGGAGTGAGAGTACTGTATAATTAAAAAGACCAAAGAAACCAACAAGGAAAAATAGAAGGATTTTATTAGGTGTACACCTGCTTGGAGGGACTGCTGTCCAGGATGGCTGAGCGTTGGATAAAGGACATGTTCCAGGTTTTATGCATTTGGCCAAGGAAGTTGGTCCTCAGCAGAGTGCTTGTGGGCAGGCAGAAGAACAAAGACAGCTTGTCAAGCTGTGACAGTTTTGTATTTTGGTGGCCCTGCTTCAGAATACCAGGATGTTATGGAAACAGGAGGCCATAATTATGTTTTGCTGCTTCTCTTGCCTCAGACCATAGGACTCTCATAGGAGCTGACAGCACTGGTGGCTGATGAGGCAAACTCTGCCCTTTGGGTAATGTCCATCCATTCCTGAACTTGCAGAGCTGATTATGATGTGCCAAGTGACATTCTAAGTAGTGAAGAAACAGTAGTATACAGGACAGACACTCTTCTTTCATGGGAATGATATTTTGCTAGTTCGACAATGAACATGGAAGGCACCAGTTTAATTTGTCCCATTGCAGGAGGCCTCCTGGGGAGAACCTGTATGGGACAGGCCTTGACAGTCAAGAAAAATCACCAAGACCTTGAGAAAGTGATTTTCAAGCAGAGACAGAGCAGCTGCACCCTTTGATGTATAAATGAACATGGTGTAGTAGGTAAAAGAAGACAAGGATTGCCATGATATTATACACAGGCAAGAAATAGGAAGGGGTCAGATCATGGAAGATTTTGGAACTTGGTCAGAAGGTTGGCTTTATGCAAATGAAGGCATAAAGAGAAACCACTGGAAGATTATAGCATGGGTGGTGACATAATCTAAATTCAATATTAATGGGATGAGGTTAGAATAGAAATTAAGAACTCTAGAAGGAACTATGGATTTAGCTCAGTGGTAAAACACCTACTTGGCATGTATAAGGTCCTGAGTTATCCTCAGTAACACACATGCACACATATATGATGTGGTAGATTGGCAATTAATGATCAACATGTAACACCTAGCTGAACTAAGTAAGCATGGTGCTGGGTATGGAAGGTTCACCTGGGAAGTGTTGCCAATAGTATAAAAGGAGAACTGGAGGAGAAAAGGGCAAGCTGTTGACTCTCCTGAAGAAGTTTGTCATGCTGACTTTCCTGATATGAACTCAGCTGTTCTCATCATTGGAGGAGCTCAGGACCTCACTGCTGCTGAGTGTGGCCGTGGTTCTTTTGTGGAGAGTGCTGGTCCTTACTTTGAGCAACTTCCTGGCTCCAGTGCAGGTCCCTCAGCCTGCTGGCACAGGCGCTTCACCCCATTGGCAAAAACTTTCTAACTTCCACCACTGACCTTTGGGCCTTCTCAACACAGATCCATGAAACAGGCCTGCATGAGACATTGTCCTGGTCTGAAGGCCTCCAGATGGACTCATGGAAGACATTGCCATGAGCCCTAGGTCTTCAGCTGGACTCGTAAAGGACATTGCCATGGAACCCAGGCCCTCAGCTGGAGTCTTTGGGTATCTAGTGTATGGATGGATTTCCTACACTCTTTTGCATTTGACTCTTTGGGTGAATATTATAAAATAATTCTATAAACCATGTGTTCTACATTAAATCCTTTCCCTTGTAAATCCTGAATACTTTGTGGACACATACCCACAAAGAGAGAGGAAAGGGTATGGCAAGCAACGCTCACGGTAACTGAAGCAAGTGGACTAATTCCAAGCACCATGTGAGATCAAGGACATAGAAGGGTAGGATTTGTGTCTTCAATGGGCAGGTGAAGAAAAAGTAAAACTGGGCATTCTTATGAAAATCAGACCCACATATGTAAGTATCTTGTTCTCTCCCTAGTGTCAGAACTTCAAAGAACAGCTTTTTTCTTTTCCTCCCGGGCTGTCTGAGGCTCCGTTGCCATCATGAATGACACAGTAACTATCCGAACCTGGAAATTCATGACCAACCGGCTTCTTCAAAGGAAACAAATGGTCATTGATGTCCTTCACCCTAGGAAAGCAACAGTACCTAAGACAGAAATTCGGGAAAAACTCGCCAAAATGTACAAGACCACACCAGATGTCATTTTTGTGTTTGGATTCAGAACCCATTTTGGTGGTGGCAAGACGACTGGCTTTGGCATGATTTATGACTCCCTGGATTATGCGAAGAAAAATGAGCCCAAACACAGACTTGCAAGACACAGCCTGTATGAGAAGAAAAAGACCTCAAGAAAGCAGTGGAAGGAACGCAAGAACAGAATGAAGAAAGTCAGGGGCACCGCAAAGGCTAACGTTGGTGCTGGCAAAAAAAAACCGAAGGAGTAGATTCTGCAGTGCGTGTCTGCAGTGACTGCGACTTTGTTCACGAGAGGATTTAATAAACTGTAAAACCTTCAAAAAAAAAAAAGAACTTCAAAGAACAAATAAAATCTGAAAGGTACAAGAGATATAGTAAAAGGGGAAGAAATTAAACATAGGGAATAAACAATTGAGATGAGGAAAAGGAGAAAAGATACAGGAAAAAAAGGAAGGAGAAAAATCATCTAAGTATATACAAAGGGTAGCTAAGATGATTCTACTATTGATTTCTATCAGTTTTCTGAAGGTAGCAGTTAATGTTTAATTTTTTTTTCCCCAGAACTGGGGATTGAACTCAGGCCTTTGGGCTTGCCAGAGACGCACTTATTCCACTGAGCCATCTCCCCATCCCCCAATGCTTAAAATTATTATTTTGATCAGTTTTACATACTAATGTCTGTAATCTGAGCAACCACAATGAAGACAGTAATGGGCAATATAACAACCACCATTGAACACCTTGCATCTTGTCATTGATTTTTCTGGACTTTTTTGTTTTGTTTTTAAAGGTGTATTGTTTCTAATGTCATGTCTATTATTTTTAAATTCTTTTTAAAATAAATTTTTGAAAAAGAAAATAATCATATATCTATTCAAAAAATCAAGTCTGGAATAAAATGGAAATTAAGAATGTGTGGAAAGGGCCAGCCAAATAGCTCAGTGGACTAAAGCACCTGCTTCAACAGGCTCAGGGGCCAGGGTTTGATTCCCAGCATACCGTGCCAGTCCTGCCCCCAGGGTGCCGTGAGAAGGTGACTGAGACTAGGTGTGGTGGCACGCGCCTGTAATCCCAGTCTTGGGAGGCTGAAAACAGGAGGATCACAATGAATCTGATCTGTGTAGTGAGACCCTGTAGACTCTGTACTAAAATACAGAAGAAGCAGGAGGAGGAGGAGGAGGAGGAGGAGGAGGAGGAGGAGGAGGAGGAGGAGGAGGAGGAGAAGGACGAGGAGGAGGAGGAGGAAGAGGAGCAGCAGCAGCTGCAGGAGGAGGATGAGGAGGAGGCAGCATGGGATCCCTGTCAGAAAATTTCCTATTTAGGTCACTACTAAGGCAAGTAGCACGAGGAGGTTCATAAGGCTGTGGGCTCTAGACTTGAAGGCGGGGGATGAAAGCAGCCTTTGGCCTTGAGGAACAGCATCTTTGAGCAGTTCTAGCCTGTAGCTAGATCAAACTGGTTTTCGAAATGAACACCTTTACCCCTGCTACCACTTTCCCATGCTTAATTATGCCATCATTTCTAAAATGCAGAAATTACAGCAGCCTAAAATCTAGGCACCCCTTACCTGTCCTCCTGCTTTTATATGTGAATTCATCATTTTACCAAATGCTTGTTGTGTGGCTACTATGTGCAGGAAGAGGGTGAATACGATCTTGGTCTCAGGACCACTCTGCCACCTATACCTCTCTCTCTTTCTCTCTCTCTCTCTCTCTCTCTCTCTCTCTCTCTCTCTCTCTCTCTCTCTGTCACTTCCTTGCTATTCCTTGAGTGTTCCAGAAATGTTCCCACCCAAGCGCCTTTGCACAGGTTGGAACATTCCCACAAGATTTCTATTCGACTCCCTTCCCAACTTTCCTGAGGCATTTTCTCAAAGTCATTCCCTGGAGGAGATCGTTAGAGTCACCCTCCATGAGGACAGAGATTGCCGCCTAGAACTGTGCCTGGCACCTGACATATTATAAGAACTTAATAAGAACTTGCTGAATGAGTAAGTGGATGAAAGCATGAAAGGAGACAGGAATGAACAAATCAAGTACTCCAAGCATCACGCAAGGAACGTTAGGGAGGCTATCTCCATCGCTGTGAACACAGATTGCTCCTGTGTCGTAGGGCAAGAAAACCAGAACGTTGCAACGATCAGCAATTTCCTTGGAATGACACCTGCGCCATGAATCAGCCTGAGGTAGGAAGTCAGGACTGGGGAATACTGATCAAACAGGTGTAAAATGATGAATTCATATATAAAAGCAGGAGGACAGGTAAGGGGTGCCCAGATTTTAGGCTGCTGTAATTTCTGCGTTTTAGAAATGATGCCATAATTAAGCATGGGAAAGTGGTAGCAGGGGTAGTGGTAGCAGGGGTAAAGGTGTTCATTTCAGGAAAAGACCACTTTTCAAGACCCCCTTCTCCTTATTCTTGGTGCTGCTCAGAGTCTGTTCACCTGCTTGCTCTCACTCTGAAGAACCAAATTCTTTCCCGCCTTCAGCGAATGCACCTCCTCACTACCTGTGGAATGACAGCTGGTGGTCAGCTTGTAACTCCTACCTGAACGAAACCAGTGTGGTGCTGGGTGTGGGAGGCCACCTGAGGATTGTTGCCAGCAGCCTAAGAGGCAGAACTGGAGAAGAAAAAGGAGGCTGTGGGGAGTTATTAGGAGATGTTAGTTCTCTTGGAGGAGCTCACGCTGGCTTTCCTGATGAGCTTAGCTGTTCTCATCATTGAAGGAGCTCCAGACCTGGTTATTGCTGAGAATGGCTACGGTTCACTTTGGGGGAGCTCTGGTCCTCTCTTTGAGCACTGCTTCCTGGCTCCGGAGGGGAAGATGATGCACAGCTCAGCCTCTTAGAGCAACTTGTTGTGTTGACTTTCCTAATCAGCCTTCCTCATCATTGGAGGAGCTCAGGACCTCACTGTTGCTGAGGATGGCTGGGGTACTTTGGGGGCAGCTCTGGTTCCAGAGCTAGCACAGATCCTTCATCCTGCTAGCATAGACTTTCTAGCTTCCACCATTGACCTTTGGGTCTTCCCAGTGCAGATCCATAAAACAGGCCTGCATGAGTCATTGTCATGGGCTCTAGGCCTCCTGTTGGACTTTGTGGGAGACACTGTTATGAGCTCTAGGTCTTCAACTGGGCTTATGCCGAACTCATCCCCATTACCATGAGATCCAGGCCCTCAGCTGGATTCTTTGGTCTTTAGTGTGTGGACAGATTTCCTGCATTCTTTGTTTATGATTCTTTGGGTGACTGTTATAAAATCATCTTATAAAATATCTGTCCTGTATTGTATTGCTCCCCCTGCAAAACCCCAAACTACAACACTACCTTTTCTGAGTGTCTTGTCCACGTCTTCACTCAGGACGCCAGGAAGCTGGACTGAATGCCCTTTGGATGCGCCAGCCATGTGCAGCGGCCCTCCTAGAGAGAGGCCCTGTCCTGTCTGGATGGAGCAGCTGTCACCAGTGCACACACCGCCAGATGGGTCCAGGGAGGCGAGGCTCAGGCTGCATGCTGGGGGTCTGCCCTGATTTACATACCTAAGGTCTGTGGATAGCCACAAAGTCCATCTTAACAAACCCTGCCACAAAGATCTGCCACACAGACGTGGCCATCTCGCAGATGAAGCTCATGGGCAAGTGCTTCAAAATCACCTGCTACAGAAACAAAGCCACTGGCTGCCTGAGTGGCGTAGAAGGCCCCGAAAGTTCTGCAGACCCATTCCGTGTTTGTCAGTTTTTCTAAATGTCAGGTCACAAACAAAGAGAATCACATCAGTGCTTTTGGAGCAGATGGCCTCACTGAAATCTATAAGTAGATTTCGACTACAGGAGGGGCTCAGCTAACAGGAAAAGAAAGACCCACGTAGCTTGAGAAGATGTTTAGGGACACGCAACCCTGTGGAATAAATGTGTGTCAACCTGCTACAGAAAACAGACATGGGAAAAGGGGGCACTAAGGAGGCTTGGGAGGCAGTTTGTTACATGTGGGAGCTTCTACTAGGATCTCTTCCAAGGAATCCAAGCCCTACCCAGTGGGGTTTGGGGCTTTTTAAAGGGAAAGTGAGGGGTGATATACAGGCAGACTTGGCGAACATGATTGGAGGCTCGGGCAGATATGATTGGATGTTTGCGTTGCTGAAGGAGTTTGCGTATCTCGTTACATTGCAAGGCCATCAGTTACATAAAAGCAGTGGAGACAGAGGTTATACAGAGAGCAACATGTTCTGTTATGGCCCTGCTGAATATGTCCAACTGGTTTTGGTGGGAATTCTGGGAAGGATTTTTATTTAAAATTTTGATTTCCTCCTTCAAACCCAGAAAAAAAGAGATCATCTACTCATGAAGAGAGCCAGGAAGGACATCTGCTATTCAGCCAAACCCAACCAAAGCACAAAACAGCAGGCACTGACAGTAAGAGGGCAGCGTCTTAATTACTTTTCTTGTTGCTGAGACAGAATACCTGACCCCAAGAGTTAAAGGCTCAAAGGCTCATGAGAACTCATGGTCTATAGGAGATTCAGTTCATAGTTGGCTGGTTTCGAGGCCGGGTGGCATGCAGGGCAACCAGTCCATGACAAGCACAAGGCAACAAAGCAGTGAAGCATCAAAGCAGCAGTAGCAGGCAGCAGCCAGGCAGAAGTGTCTCCCTTTTGTCTGTTTCAGGGCACCTGCCTTTTGAGTGGGCTGCCACTACCCCGGATGTGCCATCCCATTATCCACACCGCAAACTATGCCAAACAAATCAGTGGGCTAATTTAATAGCTATGTATCCTTAATCCCAACATCACACCCTTAATCCCAGCATCACATACCCTAGACACAGCCATCTCACAAAAGCCCCAGCTATGACTACATGAGGCTTTGGGGGGACACCTAGACAAAGCCATAACAAGCAGTTAAAGAAAAAGAAATGAAAATAGACCAGATTTGTTTAGCTTAGTTTAGTTTAGTTATTATGAGTAGGCAGTCAGAGAGGACATTAAAAAAAAAAAAAAAAAAGCTCCCCCGGGTCCCTAACTAGTACAAGCAGCGAAGCCAAGCTTAGGTTAACATAAGAATAAGGGATAAAATGTTGGACTGAAAAGAGAGAGATAAGGACTCTTCCCACCAGGAAGAAGATGTTTGGGCAGGATATACTAAATTAGACCTCAACCACTTCTCCGTACCTCCAAGCTGCATAGAACAGATATGCAGTTTTCTTTTTAAGCTGTTTTGAACTCATCCTCTTTGAAACAAGGCCTCTTATCTATAGGAGGCAGAGGCAAAGAAAGCCTGACTAGACTTCTTGGTTTTCTTGGTACCCATAGAGAGCTTTTTTCCTTATTATTATTTCCAGTAAACACTCTCCTAAATTCCTCCTTTTGTCCTCAAATTTATTTGTCAAGCTTGGGAGACAAAGAACTTGGGTATGCTAAAAATGAACTGGTTCCAAACTAGGCTTCTGTCCATTCTTCCAGGAAATGAAGCAAAGAAGTGGAAAGTTGAAGCCACTGACAACATAGAAAATGAAGTCAATAGTCAGAGATCGTGTGTCTGATGAACCAAGGCCACTAGTCAGAGACATGGATGTGCTAATAAAAAAGGAAACAAGGCAACACTCTTTGGACATACTCAGTTTGAAAGCTGTGAAAGAGATGAGAAATTTGTAAGACTTTCGTGAGCACTTTAGCCATAAAACCCTTCTGACACCAACTTCTCACTCCTAAGATTTTCCTAAGTGGGAAAAAAAAAAAGATACTCAAACTATTTGCCAGTTTTCCATCTTTGTTCACCATCTATGTATGTAAGTAGATGGTGGGAATGATTTTGTTTGAATTATGAAGTTGGAGTTTTAAGAAAAACAAAATCCCAGAATACAAAGCCCACCACCAAAGTACTTTGCTGTTTCCTTAGGCCTTGGTAGCTATCCAAAGTGAAAGTGATTCCAGACATGTCAATGGATAAGAAATTAAACCTTGCACATTAGATAAAGTTATTTCAGGGGTGTCTCTATCTGATAAAAAGGGCATATTTGCTGAGAGGTGAAACTCGTCTTATTTCTATTTACTGTAGCTTCTGTATCGGGATGACCACCATGTCCTAATGCATGTCTTCAGTGATGACTTCCTGGTTATCTGAAAATCCATATGTAATGACTGTGCAGGACTGAAATAATTTCTAGTGAACATACTGCCATAGCTTATTCTTTTAAAATATAGCCATTCATATCTAACTCATCTGTATTAATACAGCTAAAATATAGATAATTTGCCTAATTTTTATTCACCCCTGGCTTGTGCTCCTAGAGCAGTGCTGGCAAACCCATGACGCATGTGCTACAGCGGGCATTTGTTGTCGTGGAAAGCTCTGGAAAGTTACCCATCATGGTTCTAGACAGTTTCCTGACTCCCTCACTTTTCTCTGCCTTTGTCTGTGGTGGAACTGGGGACTTACTGGTGTAGGCAGATGATGAGTGGCAGGGGGATGGTCCCGCAGCAGAGATGAAATGAGTGGCAGGGGGATGGTCCCGCAGCAGAGCAGATGATGAGTGGCAGGGGGATGGTCCTGCAGCAGAGATGAAATGAGTGGCAGGGCGATGGTCCTGCAGCAGAGCAGATGATATGAGTGGCAGGGCGATGGTCCCGCAGCAGAGCAGATGATATGAGTGGCAGGGCGATGGTCCCGCAGCAGAGCAGAGCAGAGCAGGGTGGAATTTTCCACCTTGGGAACTTTCCTTCTTTGTTCATACATATGCAAGAGGTGGGTAGAAGATGCCCTAAGGGCGAGACATGCAGGAAAATAAAGGGAATGGAGACGAACAAGTATGGTGGTTTTGCAGTATTGCATGCAACCTGGTGTGCTCGCTCTGTCTCTCTCGCTGTCTCTTTCTGTCTCTGTCTCTCTGTCTCTCTCTCTGTTTCTCTGTTTCTGTCTGTCTGTCTCTGTCTGTCTGTCTGTCTGTCTGTCTCTCTCTCTCTCTCTCTCTCTCTCTCTCTCTCTCTTTCTTTCATTCTTATCATACAATAAGCTCTATTTTCTCTAAAACTAAGACCGCTTGCATGTGGTCTCTCACAGCTTAAGCTGGATGGGCTGAATGAAATGTCCTCTAGCTGCCAAGAACCAGGAAAATTCAGGTTACATTTTTTCTGGTGCTGAAATGAGGGGTTCCTAAACTTCTTCCTACTCTCCCAAGCCACAGTGAGACAAAATGATCACGGTGTTTCCTGCACTGCCTGGTTTTCTTTTTCTTTCCACCTATTATTATAGAGAGGTAAATTAGATAGAAATATTACAGACAGACAGGACTAGCCTCTTGAGGGAGTCAGTGCAAAGGATGCGGAGGATGCTACATTACAGCTGTGGCTGGAGGCCCATCTATTAAAGGTCAAGCCCTCATATAAGGACAAAATGACAAGGCCCACCTACCTCACCAAGGGATAAGCAATAAATTAAAGGTTATACTATAATTGGTGTCACCTGATACAGTAAAAAAAATCTAGCTCAACAACAGTTACCCAGGTAGGTAACCAGGACTCCTGATCCATCCTTTCCTAAAAAGGCCTTTGTTCTTTCCATGTAGCTTTCTCTGTGACCCGCTTCCCTGCTAGAACAATATTACCTAGGCAGCTAGACTTATGATCTTATTGGCTGACCATAGTTTTGACCCACTGTCTTAGTTACATTCTCATTGTTGGGACAAAAATATCTAACACCCAAAGTTAAAGAGGCAAAAGTTTCTCTAGTTCACAGTTTGTAAAGGTTTAGGTCCACAACTGGCTGGCCCGAAGGCAGGGTGGCCTGGCAGAGAACAGTTCATGGTACCCACAAGGCAGCAAAAGCAAGAGAAAAGACTCTTTCTGTCCTTATATTGTATGCAGACTACCAACGTAGGGTGGTTGTAGCCCTCACGCCCTTAATCCTAGCCAGGACTAAGCCAAACCAATCAGTAAACTACTTACTGATCACATGCCTTTAATCCCAGCATTACACACTCTAGATTTAGCCACCTCTGAAAAAGTCCTGTTACAGCATAAAGCTTTGGGGGGACATCAAGACACAAAACGTAACACCCATGTCGTACCCACTGCATGACTTTGTACCCATCACCTGATTTTGCTCTATAAAACTTCCTTTGAAAAGTGGACTCCTTGGCAATTCACTTTTGAGTCCCCTCTTGGCTCCTGCGAGCTAGCTCTCTCAATAAATTTTTCATACTCCTAACCTTCATTTTTCCTTCGAATTTATTCTTTGATTTTGGAAAACACAGAGTCAGAATATCTGACACCTAACAGGTTTAGACTCATATAACTTCCCCTCTATCACTCCAACTTACTCTGTAAACTTCTGCTGTGAATTGTTTGTTAGGATTCTTCGGAGAGCTGTCGGTGGGGTAGCCTGCAACTCTGTTGATCCCAGGTGCCCAGGACCCACCTCCCAGTATAGGGGGCTCATGCCCCGGTTGCTTGCTACAGTACTTCATTAATGGACACTGGTTAGCTAAACCTCCTCTGTAGACTTGTAGGACTGACAAACTTCATTATTTTTCAAGGATCTCCATCAAAACCCCCTGCAAAGGCTGTTCTGTCAACAAAGGTAGAAACCTATTAATCTCTAAGAGAAAGCACCCTGGTCCTCCTTCATGAGAAAAGGCCCAAACTGATCAAAATTATACAGTATGCCATCCGAGCATCTGGAGATGAGAGATTAATGAGTTTAGGCAGTTTTCAGTGGCTCAGCCCAGAACCAAACCCCTGGAACCTATTTAATTCTCTCTTAGATCCTCCCCATGTAGTATCTGTAAGGACCTAGACTGGAGACTATCTTTTATGTTGTGGTGTGGCTTCTACTACCCTGCCTGCTTCCTCCTGTGGATGGAAAGAGATTCCTGACAGGCTTCGAGACATAAGCTCTGTGTTTGGATCTGGTACCACTCAGACAACAAAAGACCTGTCTACAACCCTCTCTTGAGAAAACTTCTGGAGTAAGTGGGGAAAGACTGAATTCTGATTCTTAAGAAGGAGAAAAAAGTTTAACTTGGTCTCCCTCAAGGATCTGGCCACTCTGACCCTGTGGAGTTTGATTTATCAGGTGCAATATCAACAGCTGGGGGATCTGTTAGGCCATCTCCTAGGGGGAGGGGACCTTGGAGCCCCACCAGATGGCAGGTCTTTCTTTTATTCCCTCTCTGGCACTCACTGGGGCACCAGTAGCCTGATAGGAATGAGCTTCTCCCACTGCTGTTATGAGGTGCGGGGAGGTAGCAAAGAGGCCGGGCATGTGGTGGCTGCTGAATGAAAATGAGCAGCAGTTAGGCTTCCAGCCATGAGCCGGAAGCTAGGAAAGGAAGTTGTCCGGCAGGCATGCTAGGGACACTCTCAGACCTCCCACCGTCTTTGTGTGCATGTGTCAGATGGGAAATTCACCGAGCCTCTGCGTGAGAACACACCTCTGGGTCGATCCTCAAGAACTGGGAGAAATTTGATACCTGTCCCTGAAGAGAAGGCCCCTGACCTTTTATTGTGCCCCGGCAAGGATAGGGTACCCACTGAGAAATGACAAGACTTGGCCAGCAGGGGGCGGTACAAACTATAATATCATTCTACAACGGTAATTGTAAAAAGGAAAATGGTCAGATTCCATATGTCCAGGCTTTGTTTGTCCTAAGGGATAATGAAACATTTTGTAAGACCTCCAAATTAATTCAACTAACTGCTATAGCACTGAAGGGTGGGGTGTCAAAAGGATACCTAGGGGAAAAAAAAAAAAAAAAGGATACCTGGGAGCCCAGTGGGCCTCAAGAGAGTCAGCCTGGCCCCAGAAGAATGACAGGGAGAGAACAAGAGAGCCAAAGGAAAATAAGACCATAAGCCATCTCTACTCATTCCTTGAACCAGTCTGGGAGGGCCATTCTCTATCTTATTTTCAACCCCTTCTGCCACTCACGTCCCAAGGAATGACCCTTGGAAACCTCATACCTGCTCAAAGCCCTGGACAAAGGATAGGGAGCTGCCAAGAGCCAAAGGCCCTCACCACCAAGAAATGACAGTCTCACAGCTCATTCCTTTAAACCCTTGGGGGGACTCGAACTGCTTCCGCAAAGACACCAAAAGACAGGGAATGACTATTACAGGAGCTTTGACCCATCCATTCCCCTCTCCTGGATTAAGCATTTCCTTGGGCTCTTAATTCTGGTTCTTCGCTGGTGCTTTCTGATCTGCAGTTCCCTGCTTATTTGTACTGTAAATAAATACACTCCAACATACAACAATGAACTTGGGGCTGTTTTTCCCTCCTGCTCACTTTAGCAGGGAGTGTTATAGGATTAGAGTCTGATTCCCCTGATACAAGGATACAAATAGCTTCTACTATACAAAGAGACCCAACTTCACTAACCAGTAGGTATGTACTACTATAAGACTTAGGCCCCAACGTCTTAAGGACAGATGGATAGATACCGCCTCCCTGGTGCCACCCCAAAGCCTAGTTACCCTAATCTAATACAGCTTTCAGCCCACTCTACTCATTATCCATAAAGACACAGCGATCTGGGAGACCAATCTTGGAGGGACAGCTTCCTCTTTCCTCCAAATCCATAATGTCCAGTGCAAGAGTACCTTATTTCGTAACCTTAATTCTGTCCATGATTCTAGTTTCAAAACCAAATTGAATGAGAGCTGAATCAAATTGAATGGTGAGGTTCAATGTGGACCTTATGGGAAAATGTGGTTTGGCCCTCATTCAATTCAGTCTGCAACCTTAATTCTTGGAAAGAATTAAGTTCATGAACCCAGATACCACTGTAATGGAGGTGGTTACTTCACCTTCCTCAGGAGATCCTACCACCCCAGGAAGCCATGTGTCCCATAGTTAAGTTCACTTTTGCAATAGACCTGACACTTGTCCCAGTCAGAGCCAATTCTGACCAGTACAAGGCCACAAGGTTGGGTAACTCCTTGCCACCTGCCTCAGGAGTGAAGTTTTGATCTTAATGCCCAAGCCTACTGACAAGGGATACATTGGAATCCCAGTTTCAGAGCCCCTGCCTGTATGGGCTTTTACCTATCGACAACTCCCCTGCCTTAAGTCTTTCTGGTTATTCATCTCTTCTAGAAAGCTGAAAGCTCAAGAAATAAGTCTACCATATCTGAAGCATGCATCTAAACTTTAAAAAAGTTTACTTCATATTAATTTCATAAAGCAAAGAATTTGCATTTCTTGGTGTATAATCATCTTGCCAGTACCAATATATAATGCACTATTTAAGGATTTGCTTGCTTTGCTTTTCCAGGGCAAAGTTGCTGTGCGTCCATTTGGTCAGAAGTGTGTTTCAGAAGTAAGCCTCTTTCTTTCACGCAGCACTTTCTGTAAAGCTTCCTTGTGCCCCAGGTACAGTTATTTGCTCTAAAACCCCACACTAGATGGAAACTCCCAGCCCTTGACATCAGTACCTTGTGTTACAGACACCTGTCTCCCACAGTAGGTTGTGAGCGCCTCAAAGGGAAGCCACTTAACCACATATGTGTGTCACAGTCGGCTTTGGATGTAGTAAATGTGGAATAAAAGTAATGTGAAAGATAGATGAATAAGCAAATGGTTTTCTCGGGGTCATGTGGCTGGTAATTAGTGAGGCTGATTCGAGACCTTCTGAGCTCCCTTTATGTCACAGTGCTGCTATGCAGAAGGCAATGTCACAATGACATGGAGGGAACTTTCAGGGCGGGGCCATTCCTTAGCAGTCAGTCTTCTATTTGCTTTTAATTGGTTAAAGTCCAAGTAGGAACATGTTGACACATGGATATAATTTATGAGATATTTGCTGAAAGTCCTAGTGAGGAACTGTTCAAGCCCAAAGTTTTTAGGAAATTCACGAAGACCGAGCCATATGATCTACCCCAGCTGACAAACACCACGCAGTGGAACCGCCAGCCATTCCTTTGGGACTTTGTTCTTGGTAATCATGTTCTTGCTCTAGCACACGTATGCAAACTTACCCGATTTTGGAGTGTTAACAGGAAGTGGGGGGTATACACAGGATTGCATGAGGACCTGATCCTGGGTTCAATGCGGGAGAGCTCTGCTCATTGTCATAAGCCTTGGCAGGAGGAGCCCCCGCTCACATAAAAAGAACACCTTTTCTTTCATTTTATTTGTCCAACCCTTAGAGATTGCTGTAGCCCTGGTCTTGGAGGTGGTAGATTAGACATACACTAACATTTATTAAATGTCAATTCTTGATTAGTTTCTGTGCAAAATCTGCCCCTGTGTTAACGCTTAAATTCTCATAGCCACTCTAGGAGGAGAAACCTCTTTAGTGCTATTTTATAGATGAAACAAGGCATAGGTACTTTAAGAAACTTCAAATACTTATTGAAGACCAAAGCCTATGTTCACTCTTCTACCCCAGATGGGAGAGTCTAATCTGTAAGAAATCCTAGAAAGTGGGATGTAACAAATCTGCTTCACTCCTCTTTACCTCCTTTCACTAAACACACCTATTCTCTGGGTTTTAGAGTTTTATTCCCTGAATCAGAGGTTGTCAACCTTGTTGAGACCCAAGGTTTGATTTCAGTAACAAATTATTTTATAATGCCTCCCTTTATTATCCTAAAATTAAATTCACAGGTAACCTGCCCTGCATGATTTCATAAATGACTCAGTATAAAGTCATGAGTGTAATATACAAGAGAAAAGTAATTTCTAATAAAATGCTATGTATTCAGTATACAAATTCTCAGACATAACTACTTTAGAAGACAAAATCTGGCATTGTATTGTATAATGCATAAGGAGCAGGTCAGGAGTCACTTTACATGAGCAGTGTGGGAAAATAAAAAAGCAGATTTACAGGTGGACACCACAGCAAAAACTAGGAGAACTCACAGCACTTCAGACTTAACAGGTTCTAAAGGTAGAAAAGCACAAAGATAATACTGTATCTAAGTAAATTACAACTCACTGAAGTTAGAAAAAAAATAAAGAAGGTATTTGAGTATCCTAGTCTTGAAAAGTAAGTAAACTATGTTCATTTGGTATTTGAGTATCCTAGTCTTGAAAAGTAAGTAAACTATGTTCATTTGTGAAGCTTATCAGATATTTTAAAAATAAATTATTATATTGGGCTGTGATACGTACCCCAAAAGGTCCAAGATTGGCGAAGCACATCAGGTGAATTCACTGGTGCAAGCACCGCCCAGTAGCATAAATAGAACATTGACACTACTCTAAAATCTGGCCCCATTCTCCCACCTCGCTACGAAGTCTGCTCTGCCAAAGTCTATTCTCCTGACTTCTAGTCCATAGCTCTGTTTTACTTACTTTTTAAATTTTATATCCTGACTCTGGGTAGTGTACTATTTCTAGCTCTCTTCTTTTTTACATATGCTTTTCTGACCTAGTGTGTCACCCTCACTAAAAATGCCAGTGGAACTCTCCAGGGATGCCCTCCTGCACTGCACTCAGACACTTCTGCCCTCCTGAAAATCAACATCAGTGCCACACCAGCAGGAAGTCCACACATCTTCTTCACCTGGGCCAACTCTCCCAACACCATGCTGTATGTGCACCATCCAGCATCCTACCTTGGGGTTCCTATTGCATTTTTGTGATCATCTTCCTTAATACTTTTCAATCCAGAATACCTCCTCTGCCATTTTTTTCTCCTTCATATCCTTGGCTTTTTGTTTGTTTGTTTGTTTTCTTTTGCATTGGAAAGAAAAAGTTTATTATCTAGCTGGAAATTTCACTTTTTTAAAGTCATGTTACATGTTATATAAATTAAGGTTACTTTAGGAGCAAAACACAAATGTTCATATACCATCTCACCTAGCTTTTACGATGTTTGACTTTTAGAATCAACACTTGGTCATTTTCAGTATTATTAATTAATATATTTGATAAAAATTCCAATTTGACATTTATAACACAGGTACACAATATGTTGAAATTCCAGCAGCCTAAAGTTTTGTCTACCATGCACTCTTAAAATAATGAGCTAAATATTAATCTAGTCTTGCCAATCCTGCCCCTGGGGCTCGCTGAGACGGCAATTGAGTCTGGGTGTGGTGGTGCATGCTTGTAATCCCAGCACTCCAGAGGCTGTAAACAGAAGAATCACTATGAGTCCGATCTAGTAGTGAGACCCTGAACACCCTGTAGACCCTTCCCTAAAAATACAGAGAAAAAAAATGTAATCTAGTCTGTTATCTAAATGTAAAAAGAAAAAATAGCTTATAACCAATATACCCACTACGAAATAAGTTATCAAAAAGCATGGGCAGCTTCCTCCCTCCATTATAAAAGATCAAAAATCCCATGTAAAAATATAGTATTTCCCTAGTCAACTGAAAACAAAATATATGAGGTAAAAGACTAGTAAGTCTTAGAAGTAACACAAAAGTGATCCAGTCATATTTTAGGTAGAAGTGACAAACATATTCCTTTTATTGTTATTAGCGTTTCCTCCAGGGAGTTCAGGCAACACCACATCTGATCTTATTGGATCCCTTTCTTGGCCATGATCTGACTCCCACACTCCGTTCCCTTTCACCTCAAAGGGAACACGTTTGTATGTGGCCACACAGTCGTCTCTGGGGTGCAGGTCAGGCTGGATCTGCTCCCAAATCATCTTATTGGGATTTAGGCCCCTGTCAAGCTCTCCAGGGAAAGCATCAAAAATGACTCTGTCTCTAGTACAGATGCATCAGGAGCAGCCAGGATTTCAGCCTTCTCCGGTGAACTGGTCACATCACCATAGCCTGAGACAAGACCCCTCATCTTTGCAGGCTTCAGATGGCAAAGCAAAATGACCATCCAATTTTGCATCTGTTCATGAGGAACATGATTCACTAGGCCACTGATGACTGTTCTTGGGGCTGCTTCTCCAACATCTGTTTCTTCTACAAAGAAAGAATCTGCATCAGCGTGTTTTTTTGGCATTAATGATGTGGCCAATTAGAAGATCCAGACAGCAAGCATCTATTGGCTTAGAGTCAGCACTCGCTGCTGCAGATGGTGGCTTTTTCTCCTTTTCAGTTTTTTCTTTCACCTTTTCTTCTGCCCCATTTTTATCTGTTCTTTGGCACCAGACGATATCGTTACTGGTGTACACTGTTCGGCATTTTCAGCAGTCACACAGTTGGCTCACATTGGAGTATGAGACGGACAAGGTATTTGTGTTACTCCACTCTGAATTTCAGCCTGAATCAGCTCCTGTTTCAGTTCTTGAATTTCTTTCTTCAGCTTAGCATTTTCAACTCGAAATTTTCTCTCTTCTCTCAGTGTTGCCTGCAAAATTGCTTTTTCCTTAAGAGCAACTTGCTGTTTAAGATGTTCAATAATTTGATCTGCCTCTGCCTCCTTCTGCTCCAGTCGCTTCAGAACAGCCTCATTGGTTGTCATTTTTGTCCCCCCCCCCAAACACACAAAAAAAAAGGATCCAGCAGAAATTCATGCAGCAGCAGACAGCAATTCCCCATGTCCTTGACATTCTTAAAGAGCATGCTGCAGAAGAATCCTTGCTCTGGTTCATTTCAGATTGTAGGGACTGGCTAAGCAAGTCCCCAATCCAGGCAGCCAGATTTTAGTAAAAGAAGATCAAAAGTAGGCTGAGTCACCCCAGGGGATGAAGTTGTTGTCTAGAGATGAAATTTCTTCTCCCAGAGGTCTCCCTTCTAGCTCTTCAGCACTGTCTTTAAAAGCAAGTCCTGTGCAATAAGATTTCTTTATTTAAGGTCAACTGATTAGGGACTTTAGCTACATTTCTGAAATGTTTTTACAATAAAACCTAGATCAAGGGCCAGCAAGATAGCTCAGCAGACTAAGTGCCTGCTTAGGCAAGTGCAGGGACCAGGGTCCTGTTGCCGCATGCCACACACCAGCCCCACCGGCCCCATCCCTGGGAGCACTGAGCCAGCTACAAAGTCCAGGCATGGTGGGCCACGGAGTTCCAGTGCTAGGGAAGCTGAGACAGAAGGATCACTATGAGTCTGAGCTGCGTAGTGAGGCCCTATTCCAAATACATTAAAAAAAAAAAATCTAGATAAATGTTGTTTTAAATAATGGGCAACTTTGTTGAAACTGTACTTCCGATTTGATTTGAAACTGTCTCATTGCTATCTGTTTATCAATAAAACTTGGAAAAAAAATAAAAAATAAATAAATAATGGGCAACTATAGCATAACTAGGTTGGCACATCAAAAAGGCTATCCCAGAAAGTGCTCCGATATTAAGCCTTGTAAAATCTTTACTCAACAATCTTGGCATCTACTTGTAACTTCTGCTTGTGTCAGCCACCACCATGATAGCTACTAAGTGGTTAGTGTGTCTTATTTTTTTAATGTGTACCAGTATTGACTTGTGTCCATTGTAGTCAATGGATTTTAAATATGGTGATGGTATTTTATCCTGATTTCAATCTCAGGAGAAAATTCTTCAGCTTTTTATAAGTTTATCTTGTATAGGTTTTCCATAGATAATAGCAAATTTAGAAAGACATTCCTAGCTCACTGAGATTTATTTTTTAAATTATGAGTAGATATCATTTGTGATATTTTCTTATTCATCGAAATAAGCACTTTTTATGGATATAGGAAATTAAACTATTTTATTTTCAAATATTATATCAACTTTGAATTGCTAGATTACAACTTTATCATGAAATGAAAAAATGTATTTGGTTTGCTTAACTTTGTTTAGGCTTTTTTCACTTATGCTTGTTAAAAAGATTTTTTTTTTCCTTGGGATATCCACTCAACGGTCATTATGGCTTTGTTAGTCTTAATAGAATAAACTGGGTAATGTCCTTTTGTTTTCTAAAAAATAGTTTGTATATAGTTGATATTTTTCTTCTGTAAATAACTGTTAGACTTTTCCAGTTAAGCCATTTGAGTTTATCATTGTCCTTGTTAAAAAGTCTCAAAGAATTTTTTTTTCAAAGAATTTTTTTTTTTTTTTTTTTTTTTTTGCGGAACCGGGGATTGAACTCAGGCCCTTGTGCTTGCCAGGGAAGCGCTTATTCCACTGAGCCATCTCCCCGGCCCTCAAAGAATTTTTAAAAGGATTGATGTTCTTTTTTTTTTTTTCCTTAGGCAGGGTTTCACTACATAGTTCAGATTGGCCAAGATAGCTTCAGATTACCTTCTGCACTATTATTATCATTTTAAGTAGACAGAATACTTCATATAAATTATACAGCAACTTTCCAACCCCATCTTTAATCCATTTAAACTTGGCTCTTTCTAACATTCTATACTACTGGGCTTTTTGCATTATCTCTTATGAAGTTTTTTTCAGTGCTAACATATGTTCTATCAATTATTTTCATAGAATCCAGCAGAAAAGACATTTGAATGCTATTGGATAATTTACTATGTGACTAGCCAGGGCCCTGAAAGATGTTTAGCTTCCCTGGCCCATTGAGTAGGAGCATCACCTTAGAAAACTTTTAAGCAAAAATACCTTCTCTATCTACAAGAAAGGATTTGGAATGTTTTTACCACAAAGATAATAAGCTTGAGGAAATACACACAGTTACCCGGATTTGAATTTTACACAACTGAAACCTCATACAGTAAGCCATGAGTACATTCAATTATTAAGTGCCAAATAAAATTATTTTTAGTACAAAGGAATCCTTCCATAAATTTCCTAAATATGCTCTAGGTCTTACTATTACCTTTTTGGGAAAACCCACCATTAAAGCTATAAGACCATCCCTAAAGACAGCCCTAACACAGAGTACTTGTGGATCATCACTAAATGGGCCAAAGAACATTGTGGCCTCCCACATGTAGACAACTCCTAAAGCCATC
>NW_004524716.1:6924817-6936694 GCF_000260255.1 Octodon degus | reverse complement strand
CACCCCCACCCCCACCCCCATCCCACCCCCAGCTGCGCAGAAACGCTCCGGGCGATCCCGCCCAGAGGTCGCCGTTTGGGGCTCGCTGGGTCCCGCCTCCGTTCCCTTGGCAACGAAGTACACTAGTGCGAGCTCTAACTGCGCGCACGATGTGCTTCAACAAAGCGGGTGAGAAGGGCCGCCGAGGAGCCGGGACGAGAGGAAGGGCGAAGGGAGGGCAGCCTGGGAAAGGCGGAGAGGGAGGGAGGACGCCTCGACCCCTCCGCAGAGCCCTGCCCAGCTTTTGTGAGAGTACTGTTGGTCCAGTCCTCTGCCCTTCTTTGTCCTCTGAGCACGCGGAATTCGTTGGCAGGGACAGCGACGCCTTCCCTCATCCGCAGTTTCTCCTCTTTCGTGACCTTTAGGAGGTGTGGATGTCTACTCCTTCGGATCGCGTCAACAGCGGAAGCTCTTTCCTCTGTACCACCCTCCAAACCAGTTGGGGAATTGCTTCCTTCCCCTTAGAGGATCGCCTGACGTAGGCCCTGGGCGTTACATAGCAGAGGATGTGAGTATGGCCCTCCCCTTTGGTGGGTCTCATTTCCTTGGATAGGGAAAGATGCGCAAGTTTCCTGGAAGAAAATCTGGAGGATTGTTGAGCCATTCCGGGCAGGCAGCCAGCTGTTGGAGGTGACACGGAGACCCAAAGACAAGGGCTCCATCTTGCCACCCTCGCTAAGCAGAGCCTGGATTCCCTGTAGATCCCCTTTATCCCCAACTCCAACGCCTGTCATCCTGGCCAGGTTCCCGCCCATCTGTCCCATCCTCCGGCTGACGGGTGTGTAAGCAAGTTCACTTTTGTGGAAATCAAGTTGGATTTATAGAAATCTCGTTTATTCTGTCGATCTACCCACATCCTTCTGCGAAGTTACGAGCTTTACCTAAGTATTGTGTGTACGGTTCTGACCTTGAAGTAGGCAAAGCAAGGGAAAAAAAAAAAAAAAAAAAAACGCAGAAAGTTTAAATGGAAACATTCTAAGTTCACTCCGTTTTGAAGACTGTTCCCTAACCGTGTTACTGGTGCTTTTCCTTCCCCCCCCCCCCCCTTTTTTTTTTTTTTTTTTTTTTTTTTTTTTGTTTTGTTTTGTTTTTGTTTTTGTTTTTGTTTTGTTTTGTTTGATACCACTGAAAGTAGAATGGGCTGGCCTACAAGCTGTCTAAGATTCCGACAAGTACAAAAGGGTATGCCCTTGGAGCCAGAACTGCTGCGAGGTTTAAGCCACTCAGTAAGGTAATGTACTGCGATTTAGGGTGCCTGGGGTTGCTGCATGAAGAGCTCAAACATTAGTATTGCATTTGTGTGAAAGCAAAAAAAGCAATTTACTGAAGAAACGGTCCCAAGGCAGGGTTACTGGTGCTGAGATGCCTAAGGTTACAATATCGGAAGCTATGTTCATACACATCGTATTATCCTGTTAAAAAATAAATTCCAATGCTTCCGTCCTTTTGCGTGATTGGACTTCAAGTCCAACATTTAGCACAGGATCCTAATCTCCCCCTGGCTCACCACTGTCCTCAGTATTGAATGCAGGGCCTGGAAGGCCAGACAAGTGCTCACCCTCTGAGCTACACAGCCAACCAAAGGTCCTAATCTCTGTTGGATGCCTCCTGACATGTGAATCCAGGGACTAGGAATGCTGGCTCTCTCAGAGGCTGGTAGACACGGTGGTTGCCTTGATTCTCTGCCCATCCTGGAGCATTACGTATCCTTAGACAGCCAAACAACATCCATGGCTTGGTTTTCTACCTACTTGAGCCTGTTTGTACATCTCAAAATGGCCAAGCCATAGCTATTTTTTTTTTTAAACAGGCAGAGGGTGTTGGTTTTTGTTTTTTTGTTTTTTTGTTTTTTACTCTGGAAGGCTTTTTTTGTGTATATATAGGATATATGTATATACAATTTGTATGTGTAAGGCGCATTCCTCTAATACACTGATCTTTTTCTTGGCAATAGGATGTGACACCTTACCCAGGCAAGTACCAGAGGGTAACTACTTCGGAGGAAAAACACAAACAAAATTTTGTTCCATTTAATGTCTTGCTACCTCGATCTGGAAAATGTTCAAAGGACATTTCTTCTTATCCTGGGTACGTCTCCTGTTTCTTGGTATACTTCAGTGAAAGGAAGCACATAAAGCACTGATTACACCCAAACTGTCCCAGCTAAATAAGAAACCGTCCGTCTTCAGAAGTCTAGCCTTTTGACTCGCAGGTCTCTGGTATTTTGTATTGTGGATTCACAATTATTCATTCAATAATTATTTGTTAATGCGCCAGACAGTTTGATAGATCCCAGAAGTCGTGTAGTAACTCATCGCACAGGCTCCCAGTTTCTTGGAGCTTACATTCTAAAGTCCATACAGATAAGAAGCAAATACACAAGAAAATGCCAATAGTAATAAACAGAGAAGCTTTATAATTTATCAGTCAAACTGTGACACTTCTGAGAGTCAAAGAGGCCTAGTAGTAATTAGATCAGGACAGTAGCCATAAATAAGCTAGGACTGTCATAGGAAAACAAGGAAGTATGATAACCTGAGTAGGAATTAGGAATAAAATAAAACAGTGTAATGATATAATAGATTAATGGGTGGGAGGCTTTCTCACCTGGGTTTTCAAGAAAAATTAATCCTTGATCTGAGATCTGAATGACAACACTCAGCCTGCCCTGCAAAGAATGGGAAACAAAGCATCCCGATAAAAGGAAAAGCAAATGCAAAGACGGTAAGTTGGGAAGGAATTTGATGTGGAAAAGAAAGAGAGGAGGCTAATGTGGCTAGAATAGAGTGATCAAGGGGAAAATGAGACGTGAGAAGAAAGGTGGGCTAGAGTATAGAGGACTTATTAAAGACTCTCAGTGCTTCGTGAAATCATTCAGAGTCTATGAAATTGTAGGGCAAATGGTCATGGTTTTTCTTCTCATGAGAAATCCAGAGATTGGTGGGTGAATATAGCTTTTTCACAGCTTGTATTGAGGAAGTTTAAATATTATTTCTTGAACTCTATATCCGCTCTCTTCTTTCTCCCACAGTAGAGTTACAGCAAAAGACAAAGTGTTATGAACAAAGACAATTCTAAAATAATCTGTTATCAAGAAAATTTAACTTGATCTGTTTTTGCTTTCCCTGCATTTTAAATATATTGTTTCTTCACTTCAATCACCAACTTCAAATTATGAGCAGTACACTTACTAGTGTTGTAGAAAGCTTTCATAACCAGTCTCTTCTGGGCTCTTCTTATTTCTCAGATGAGGACACTGAATTGCAGAAATATGTTTTGAGCTAGGGATGGTCTTTTTCTGGGTGTCAAGATTAGCTACTTTTAATGCTTACATCTAATTAGGCCTACATTAACAGGCATGAACCCCATGCTTGCCTGACACTGAAGAGTGTATCAATCTGTTCCCAAGGGTTAGGCTTAGTTCATAATTTCTGCCAGTGAAGTTCCTATATGGTTACTAATTCATTAAGAGTGACATTTGTATATTCATTTCTAGCCCTGGTGCTTACAACCCAGAGAAGAAGGCACCCCCAAAAGTTGCTTGGCCAATGAAATTTGGATCTCCAGACTGGACTCAGGTTCCATGTCTGCAGAAAAGAACCTTAAAAGCTGAGGTAATGAATTGGACTTCATATGTATCAAGGGTTCGTAACCAAGAGTCTACAAATGAATCTATAGAAGTCTGTTGTCCCTTGAAATTATATATACAGTTTTGTGTGTATGTGGATATGAGGATTTTTTGGAGGGTTGAGTAATTTCATTCATTCCATTTTTATAGGTTTGGCCAAAAGTCACATTTTCTTATTTGAGTCTCAATCTTTTGGAATAAGCACAAAAGAAATATCCCTATATGACAGAAAAAGATACATAGGCCAGAGGGACCAAGTGATTTGTGTAACTGTGAGGCTGGAATGGAGATCTTAGGATGCTAGGCTCATCATTTGAGTGTTAGACCCCTGGAAAGCAGCATAGAGTACTCTGGCTAAGAGCATGGGTCTTAGGGGCAATGTGGCCTATGTTCGAACACTAGCTCCAGTGTATAGACTCGCTCTAAGATCTTAGGCAACACTTGTGACTTTTCTAAATCTGAATTTTATATTATGAAATCAATATAATAATAGAATTGATATGATATGGCATGACTGTAGGGATTAATAATTGAGATAATATAAACAAGTATTTAACATAGATACTTAATCCATAGTAGTGATCATAATTTGTGAGGTACTTTCTTTCTAGTGGAATTCAGGGTTAGTTCCACAAATGTTTATTAGATGCCTAATGTATTAGCGTTGTGGTAGGGCCTATGGGAGCATCAATAATTAACACATTCACAATGGGGCTGTAATTGGTGCATCTTGCTGCCAGTGGCTCTGATTTGGATTCTCTAATCTGGTGTTAATTGGCTGACCCTACTAGTAGTTTAAGCTCCTTGAAGGAACAATTGTACATGTACCACCAGTGGGTCAAGCCAGCAAGAATGTATTAAACATATTATCCTTATCTTCAGAAAGCCTGCCAACTACTGGAACATTTACCAAGTAGCAATAATTCCTAACATAATATGTACCACAGCTAAATGACACAGGATAGAGGGGCACTAATACTGAAAAAATCACTAAGACTACATTACTACAGGGTCCAGATTTAGCTGGGCCTCACAGTTATAATGTGCACAGCCAAGAAGACTAGAAGCAGAGGTTCAGCATGCTGAGATGCATGATATTCTTTCATTGCAGCTGTCCACAGACAGAGAGTTTAGGAAGCATCGGAACCGTGTCGCCTATTTCAGACTGTTCTACAACTGAGATGTGGTCACTGTCTCCACACGCTCCTCCTGACTACAGAATCTTCAGGATTGAAGATGGGCCTGCTCTTCTCCTTCTGCATTGCTGTGGCCCTCTGTCTGCCAGCTTAGGACCTAGGGAGGAGCAAGGGGCTGGTAACTACTATGTGCAAACATAATAAAGACTAATTCAGAATGCTGTAACTCTTAACTGCTGGTTTGTGGTCTGGAGGGGTCCTCTTGGGTGTTTGGATGGGCCCACAACCATGGCAACAATGCCAGACTCCACCAGATACTGGTGGAAGTATCTGCTTGTGGATAAGCTAGGCAGAGAAGTGAAGTGAAAGCCCCCATTGTTGGCATGTCAGAGAGTAACAATCTTTAAAAAAAGACATCTAGACACCATAAGGGCTGCCCCTGGAGAAGTGCAGGCGGGTGGCCTCAATCCCAAGCCTGCAGTAGCCATTGTACAGCAGAGACAAAGGACATAAAGCTACAGCCAGCTGCACTGTGGACACCTTTTCTCACAGGAATTTCACTGCCTCGTGTTCCATGATGTCTATGAACTCTGAATTCTTGCTCGGTCTTGGCTTGGCCCCCGATGATCCCACATAGCTGCCCAGATGTGGGCAGGACACATCATGTCCAGGCGCTCAGGACCATCTGATCACAGGATCCAGGGAGCCTCAGAGTGAAAATATGTGCACTGGAGTCAGAGGCAGAGGAAGGCAGAGGGAAGTAGCAATGAAAGTCATAGAGAGCTTGCTCTGTCCATGGCTACCATTGATCACAGACAGGAAAGATGTGAAGCTGAGGAATTCTAGGGGACTGGGAGGTCAGGGAAGGGGCCCAAGCCCCATTTCCATCCTGTGAGCCCCCTGGGAGCTTTTACCTTTTACCTTTCAGCAGAAGATGCTTGAGAGCATGGAAGAGCTGGTCTGATGCTCAGGCTGAACGCTGGCCTCTTGCTTTCTAGAGTCTTCTCCTCAAATGCATCTCAGCTCTTGGATGTTGGCTGTATTGGTACAGCCATGAAGAATGAAGCTCGTTCTGGGACACAGCACCTAACCTCAGAGAGCACACATCAGAGAGGAGGCATGGGGAGTGCACTTGTAGAAGCATTCTCTCACACTCAGGTCCACTTTGTGTGCCCCTGCCCACATACTACAGTGCATGCACATCCCCAGATGCACACATGTGCACACACGTACACGTCTGACATCTGAAGAATTAAGATTTAAGATGGGCATGCAGGGAAAAGTCTGCAGACATGAGTACAAAGGGGAGCCAATATGAGGACAAAAAAATCAATCAGTAAAGCCCAAAAGTGTATTATCAGGAAAGGAAAAAAAATCAAAGAATTTTAAAAGGTATTGTGCTCCCTGGCTACCATAATTGAGAGCAGTCAGGTGACAGTGGCCACATAAATCTCCAGGTTGCTAGTGTGACCTGCAATGCATTAGCAGCACCTCTTGACTCCTCATCACACCATCAGTCCGCTTGGAGTTGGCACTGCTCCCTCCTCCTCTTGTCCTGCATTGAGGTTTGTTCCTGAAATGCTATGCTATGTCCCCACGCAGACTCCTCTGAGTCCCCACTAGGGACTCAGGTCCCCTCCATGCTCATCCTGGTCTCATAAACTCATTGCATTCAGGCTTCTGTGTTGAGTGTACAGAGACGTCCTTGGCTTTTGATGACTTGCATTACCTTTCTGCACCTTCCGACACGCTCTGCTGACAGCAAAAAGATATGTGCTGCTGGGAACAGCTAACAGGGAACCTGCCACCCGCAGTGCCCTGCGGAAGCACCACTTAGTGGCCTGGTCACAGATGAAAACTGTGAGGAGAGCACTGATGAAGAGAATCGAGCGCCTCGGCCTCAGCGGTGGGCCACACCTACCCTCTTCCCAACACAGCAGCGCTTCGTTCTGCCTTTTCCAGGAAGCTAGGTCAGACCTATTCCACATGTGCCCATGACACGCCTCTGCATTTGTGATTATTGGAAGAATATCCTCAATCTGGTCTGGTGTTCTCTCCAGCTCAAACTGAAAGCTCTTGGGAGACAGGTGTTATGTCTTGTCTTTTTCAGTTTGCTATATGGAGTCTAGAAGAGAGCACCAAAAATAACCAGGGCATATAATTAACTAATTAATGTATTTTAACACCTACTATATGCAAGATAGTCTTTCAGGGATTATGGAGATTTCAGGGATTATTCAAGGAGAGGGGTGGTTCTTACTGGATTTCTTTTTTTACTTAGAAAATAAATTCATTTATCTACTTACTTATTTACTTATTTAGCAGTGTATTTTTGTTTAGCTTGTTAGTCTCAAACTCCTGAGTTCAAGTCATCCACCTCAGTCACTAGAGTGTTGCAGCTGAGGTGCATACCACTATGCTCAATTAAAAGACTCCTTATTTATTTTGTTGAAGTATTAACACTTAAATAATGACCAATAGAACTGTAATCTCAGGCCTGATCAAAGTTCACCTAGGTCTTTACATCTTCATGCTTTTCGTTCTTACTGTTTCTTCCTCTTCTTTTGTATTTTACGGGAGGGTCTACAGGGTGTTCAGGGTCTCACTACTAGATCGGACTCATAGTGATCTGCCTGTTTACAACCTCCTGAAAGCTGGGATTACAGGCTCACACCACCATGCCCAGTCTCAATTGCCATCTCAGTAGCAATTGAGCAGGCTCAGGGACTGAACCTCCAGCCCCTGCACCTGCTTGCAGGCACTTTAATCTACTGAGCTACTTGGCCAGCCCCTGTTCTTACTGTTTCTAGGGAGCTGTTATGGTTTGTGTCTGGTTGTCCCCCCAAAGCCTTATGGAGCGGGGACTTCTAGAGTTTGATATTAATTCATGATCAAGCCTGGAATTATGGGTCTCAGTACTGCTGGGATTATGGGTATGAGTACTACACTCACCCTAGGGCATATAGCCTGAATGCAACTTAAGGGAAACAGACTTCTCTGCTGTCGTTGTTGCCGCTGCTCCACTTTTGTTCTCTGCTCTTTGCCGAACCATGAACAGCTGCACTCTGCTCTGTGCCACTCAGCCTTGGAGCCAGCAGAGTATGGACTGAAACCTCCACTAACTATGAGCTAAATAAACCTTTCCTTCCTTTATTTTGGGTGTCAGGTATTTGTCCCAGCAACCAGAGCAGAGTAACTGAGACAGGAGCTTATTCTAATAGAGATAACATGACGCAGTACGTTAAGCTGTATGACCAATACCAGAAGGCAAGAGTGGTTAAAGTCAGTAATATAGCACGCAAAATCTGACCCTGGCCAGTTCTTTTCTTGTCCAGCTTGTTTTACTGCTCTGCTTTTCCTCTTGATTCATGTAAATTTTGGGGTTCTGTATGTGAAGCAAGCATCCTTTGAGGTTCTTGGAGATATAGTTAGTGGTGACTAAAACAGATATCGCAGTCCAGTAGAGGGGCCAAGCACGAATAAAATACGATGTTTAATTACAGCCTGGATAAGTGCCATGAAGAAAGCACAGTGTGACAGAAAAAGAGGAATTTGTCTATTCTGGGTGGCAGTGGGGGTCAGACAGGGAATTTTCTGAGCAAGTAATACTAGGATGAGTAGAACTGAATAACATGAAAATCACACCTCCATCTCAAGCACATTAAACTAGTGCCCCCCACCAACATACTAAGCTCTTTCTTTCCTTTACTCTTGTACACTGGACTGATTTCCCTTCCCTAGTGAGAAGAACATTAATTGTGTCAGGAGCACAGTGAAAAGCTATAATGTTGAAGGTGAAGAATCGCTGTGCACTGGGCCCCTCGGGGTGGGCTAGAAGAAAGAGATTGATCTGGACTTTGAAGAATGCTTGAAATTCGGACAAGCACTGTAGGAGATATAATCAAAATAAGAAGAGGATTATGATAAAGCATGTGGAGTAGAAGTCCTATCAAGAAATTGTAGGCAAGATGTAAAGATTGGTGGGGAGAACCTATTTTTGAGGGTCTGAGTTTTGTCTTGAATTTCTATGAGATAGAGAAATCTTGAGGGCTTTTGAGTGCCGATGCAACTAATTCATGCCCATGAAGTTTGTAATCAGATACGCTTGTGCCTACATTTTGGCCTCATTAACATACCTTTAGGTAAGTTTTCTAGTTACTGATTTCTTTAGCCACAGAATGAAATATATTGCTGCTCTTTTTATAGTGTTGGTGTGAAAAATGATAAACAATAATGTATTTAAAATACCTAACCTAGTATTTGCTGTATATTAAGAATCAATGATAGCTGTTATTTTTATTAATGGTTGAACTCGTACAAATGGTGCTGATGGGATAATAAAGTGCCTAAGAACAAAGATGTGGATTTTTTTTAAGAAAACATTTCTGAAGCCTTTATTTACAAAAGCTTTAAAAGCAAATAATACCGTCTGTTTTGCAAATAATTTGTTTAAAAAGGACCACCCAGTTACAGCATTGTCATACCATGAATAAAGAATGTACAAGGGAAACAAACTACTGTTGCTAACATCTGGAGATTTGCTAATATTACTAGTCAAATTGTAGGTAATACATTATAAATTGTAGCCCCTCATTTCAGGGTAGAGTTAGTGATTAGAAGTCTTCCTGCACATGCTCTGGTCTGGTCACACACTTTGCATGACTAAATATTTCAGTCTCTTGTGTCACTGTATATAAAATAGATTGCAAAGATATACACACAAAAAAATAAGCATTACACTCCTCAGGTATTTTTATCAGCTATGTGTGTGTGTGTGTGTGTGTGTGTGTGTGTGTGTGCATAAGTGTATATGGATATTTAGTGCCTGCCAGAAACTGGCACTTAAGATACTGAAACTAATTATGATAGCACACACCCCTTGATATTCTTTTTATCCCGTCACTGTTTATTCTATTTTTTTTAACTTTAAAGCCATACTTATGATGCTCTTGATTTGTTCATTACACAAGTCAGTTTCATTAAAGTCCAAAGATAGCAAGTCTTTAGGTATATTTTGTATCAAATTAAAGGACAAACATTGTGCTTTTGCACTTACAGAGATGATGGCGAGATTTGGTGCGAAACAATAAAATACAAAAGATGTGGATTTGATATGTGCGCACATCATATAATACTTCGCATTGCCTAGGAATGAGCTTCTCACTCCATCCTGAGTACTGTCTTTTCAAAGTTCAGACAAGAGCTAGAAGCCAGAGTGTCCTGAACCCCAAGACTATCTCAGTGTAGGGATTTGGATATTCAAGAACTAAGTTTTCCTAATGAGAATAGTAAGCCATGTCGAGGGAGCTGACCCTGTGGTGGCATTCACTACACCAAGAGTGAGTCATTTCCTGCTGCGGTGCTTGATCCTCAGGACCCCATCAACAGCTGCAGAGTAGAGGAGGATGCTGGGCTCGTTCTCAGGCCCACCTCCTGGTCACTGGTGATGGTGCCGTGAACCTATAGCAAGCAGATAACATAGCTTGATGGCTTTTCAGTAATGGCATCATTGTGAAAACGGTATCGGCAGCTGGACCAACTTCTGGGTTTTTCACTAGGAATCAGTTCATCACACCCTGTTCCTCCACTGCCCGGCAGGTGTACTTACTTGCATTTCTTCAGAATAACTACAGGGAATAGAGTAAATAAAAGGAAAGAACTTCATCTTGCTCCCATTGAAACTATCGCTTCAGTGGTCTAAGCTGGAGCTTTCAATTATCTTTAGTATTCTATTCAAACAGGGCCTTTTATAGGAAATCTCGGAGTTTTGCGCTTTCCGACAGTCACTTTGGCCCAGTCCAAGGTCTCTTGTAACCATGGGGCAAGGCCCGTGCATCGTTTCTTCTTAGCCAACAAAATATCCGCTCGCCATTACAGCACACACACGCACACACACATCTACACACCCATCTCAAGTCTTGCTCCTCAGTGACTTTTCGATTCAAAGCCCTGAAACTCAAGCACACCAGCGCTCCAAGAGGTCTGCCGGGGAAGTCAGCCATGCGCTGCGAGGGCTGCCACTCATACGAAGCGACTTCCGGTGCACATCCTTCCACATCTTCTGAGAAGTGGAATTAAACCAAGGCCAAGACCAGGATCTTCATGGTACTGATTATCAACCACCCACAGCCAACTTGTAGAACACTGAGGCAGAGCCAAGGGCTAGGCACACAGTGAGACTGGGTCTCCTTCTTATACCCGGATGCACTTGCACGTTTGGTCTCCAAGTATGGGGGATTCCTTACCCTGGTTCCAGTTTATTCCCCTATACTACCATGGATTGTTTGTTCCCTATAAAACTGTGGATTCCTCCCCATGAGAAGCATCAAGGACTTTCACAGCTACTGTAGTAAATTTACAAAACAAGCAGGGAGAGGAAATTATACTTCGTATGAGATCAAAAAGACTTCACAAAGGAGGTGACATTTGAGTAAGCATCTTGCAGGGTGTTAGGTGAAGTAAGGAAGGTGGAAAGGTATTGGAAGAGAGAGAAAAGCTTGAGAAATGTCACAACAGAGTGAAGCTATGTGGTGTATCTGAAGAACACTGTGACCAGTATAGCCAGAAAAACAATTCACAGCATGGTACCTGGCCATCCCAAGATGCAGCAGACCTGCTTGGGTGTGTCTAGTTCCCGTTATGCCAATTATAGCTCTGAAAATGGTTTTCAAGAAACCATTTGAAATGGAAAAAGAATCACAATACTCTAATGGAAATACTTTTGGATGTACAACACTATGTTAAAAGAATACATGATCAAGACCTTCAAAATTTTAACTATTGTTTTATCAAGTTATTTATGAGAAGAAGCCTCATGACTGACAACTCACCAGAGCACCAGGATAGAACAACTGGACTACTGTACTATGAGCAGTAGCATCGCTATTGGACTATGGTAGAACTAGTACATGGATGGTACCATTTATGGAACTTCTCAGTACAGGCATGATTTACATGATTACAGTATTATAACACGGACCTTTTATGCAATGCTACCAACTATTGATGCTGCTAATTCTAAGCAGCAAGAAAGCATCAAAGTTCTTTTTATTACTCTAGCAAATGACACATCTA
>NW_004524716.1:6923135-6923657 GCF_000260255.1 Octodon degus | reverse complement strand
GAGAGAGAGAGAGAGAGAGAGACCAAAGAAAGGAAATAGCTGGGTTAAATGGAACCTCTAGTTTTTCTTTTTTGAGGAAACTCCACACAGATAGCCATATTGGTTTTACCAATTGACCCCCATCAACAGTGGGGAAAGTTTTGATTTTTTCCCCACAGCCTCACCTGCGTTTGTTATTGGTTGATTTCTTGATCATAGCCATTCTTTCTGGAGTGAGATGAATCTCAGTCTGGTTTTAATCTGCATTTCTCAAACGACCAATGATATTGAACATTTTCATATGTTTATTTGCTGTTTGTACTTCTTTATTTTAGAAGTACTTACTCATTTTAGATGCCCATTTTTGCATTGGATCTTTAAATTTGGAAAAGGTCTGATATTTTTAATTCTTTGTATCTACCAGATATTAGTCCTTTGACTGAGGAAAAGCTAGTAAAATTTTTTCCCACACTGTGGGTTGCCTCCACTCTGTTCATGGTTTCTTTTACTGTGCAAGATCTTTTCAATATGATGAGATCTCAG
>NW_004524716.1:6916571-6923035 GCF_000260255.1 Octodon degus | reverse complement strand
GGACCAGGGATTGAACTCAGGACCCTGTGCTTTCCAGGGTTCCATTTGCTCTGTTCTGTTAACAAGTATGCAGTGATCTGCTTTGTCTCTTCTGGTCAGTCTTTCCTTAAAACCCACTTGTCTGCAAATAAAATAGCTACTCTTGCTTTTCTTTTCCAGGTTCCCATCACATTGAGTATTGTGTTCTATCTTTTGACCTTCAGTCTATGACTGTATTTTTTATTTGCATGAGTTTCTTGTATGCAGAATATTTTTGGATCTTATTCTTGAAACATTTCTGCTAATCTGTTTCGATTGGTGAATTGAGAACATTTACATTAATAATTAGAACTGACATAGATTAACTTACCCTTGTTATATTAGTTTCCTGTTGTCAGTTCCCTTTCTGTCCCCTCTATTTACTTGCTTGCCTTGCCTGGTGGGTTCATTCTATTAAGATTCATGAAATTATTGTTTTCTGCTAAAATATCTTTGTCAGTTTTTTGAATATTGGCTTAATGATCAAAAATTTCTTAAGGTATTCTTTATCATAGAAGTGTCTTATTTCTCCATCAATTTTGAAAGATAATTTTGTGGGATACATCAATCTGGGCTGGAGGTTATTTTTTTCTAGGGCTTGAAATACTTTGCTCCCAGTTTTCCTTGCCTTAAGATTTTGTTTTGAGAAGTCTACTGTGATATTGCTAAGCTTTCTTTTTCCTCTGTAGGTGATTTGTTTCTCTTCTCTAATCACTTTTTTTTTGATACAGGTTCTAGCTATGTAGTTCCAGTTGGCCTTGAACTCACAATGTAGCCCAGGTTGGCCTTGAATTCACAGAAATCTTCATGGCTCAGCTTCCTAAATGCTGAGGTTACATGTGTGTGCCACCATGCCCAGATCTAACCCCTTTAAGTATTCTGTTCTTATGTTGAATTTATGGAATCTTGACTATCAAATGTCTTAATGTAGATTTTTTTCTGATCATGGCTAATTGGAGTTCTGTATGACTCACTTAATGTGTGTCAAATTCTTTTTCCATGCTTCGCAAATTTTTCTGTGCCATTACTTCTGTGCACATGATTTTTTTAAATGTCCTTTGTACTATCTTCTGATTTTTTTCCTTGATTTCAACAAGTGTGATGTTATTTTTTACATCATCAAGCAGCTGTTTTATTGATTTTTCATGGTCTTTTGATTTTTTTTTTTTTTTTAAACCGGGGATTGAACTCAGGCCCTTGTGCTTGCCAAGCAAGCACTTATTCTACCAAGCTATCGCCCTGTCCCTGCTTTGATATTTTTAAGAAGCCTTTAATTTGATGATTGCTAACTACTGTATTTTAGGTCTAATAGTCCATCCTCACATTGGTTGATTCTGCTGTGTATTATTTCAATAGAATTTTTATTCTCTTGGATATTTGTTTGAATGTTTCATAGTCATTTCCTATGTGGGGCATTCAAGGTTCTCATCACTTTCCTGAGCTCCTCCTGTTTTGTTTCCAAGTCTGTATCTACTCTAAATTCACTAACTGTACCCTTCATTATACTGATTACCTTTCTAGTTATCTGTGAAATTATCTCTATTTTTCTTCTAAATCCTCATTCATCTACTTTGTTACTCCAGCTGCTACCATTTCAGAAAGTTTGGCTAAGTAGATTTTGATTTCTTCCACCTCAAGGCCCCTTGGATTTGCTTTAGTCAAACTGGAGGTCTGCAATTGCATCTTGCTTTTGTGTCTTCTCACTATTTTCTTAATTTGTCTTCTGCATTGACAGTTGTACATTTTTTATGATAAGTATCTTTATTACTAATATTTCCTCCTATAGAAAATAGACTACTTTTCAGAGATGTCTTCTAAGTGTAGCTGGATTTTGGCTTTTGAGTCTGTCCCGAGATCCTGTCTCTTCAATTTATTAGGGATAAGAAGTTGCTGACTATTTGGCCTACCACCCAGTTCTTTAATACTGGACCATACTATAGATTATGATCCCAGACAATCCTGGTATTGGCATGCAAGGAAGAACCTCTGATCACAGCAACTATGTCACCTTGGCTAAGCTAGTCAAGCATAACAGTAGCATCAAACACAACCTAGAAAATGACAAACTGGTAATTGTGCATTTACCACCTTTAGCCATAAGTACAAGATGTATTAGTTATATAACAAAATTGAAAACAGGTCAGAAAAGTATATACAGTAAATATCCCCTCAATAGAGTGATTTGCCCCATAGGACAGAAAAATTTAAAACGGATAGGAGGAAAAGTAGAGAAATAAAAGAAGAGAAAGAAGTTAGAAGAAAGACTGAAGGACAAAAGTAGATTACTCAAGTCTTAGTAAACTGGTAAAGAATATAGTCAGGAAAGAAAAGAGAAAAAAAACAAGAACTCAACAAACATTGAAAAAAATCCTAAAAACAATGTTCATACTCATGAAAAACTAAAAGCAAATAATTAAGAAAAGAGAGAGAAAACATTTTCTTGTGATTTCAAGCCTATGTTTGTCTTCTTGGGTCCACAGTTCTGTAGTAGTGTTCAATCCAGGATAGGTCTCTGTTATCATTGATAGACAAAGAGTTCAGACAGAATCCTGGTCTGCACAGGATGACCCCAGCAGGCCTGCAGTGAGGATGGGGCAGCGTGCCAGTTCTGGTGCATTCAACTCTACATAAGTTCAAGATGAACCTGGCCTCTGGCTGTGGCATTGGGCCCTAAGTGACTCAGCCTTCAACACCCTGGGTGCTTCCTGCTGGCCTGATATCTGGTCCCTGACCCTGCATGTCTCCTACAATTATGTGCCACCTAGTGACCGGGAGCCTGGAGGAGAACCAAGCCATGGCTGCTCCAAGTACCAGATTCAGTGGGCATCTCTGTCCAAGCACTCTATCCAGGTTGGTTGGATGGAGTCACCGCCGCTATACTCCCAGCAGCCACTGCTCCATTCCCATGGTGCATCTCTCTTTGGAGGCCTCTGGAGTCACCCACATTCACAGTTTCTCTATAGATCTGAGCCTCCTCTCTCACCCCCTATGTTTATTTTATCATTTCTTTATAGAAAAAAGACTTTTTTTATTTTAAGGAAACAGAGCTACTGGGGATATGCTTACAACAATAATTCCCATATACAGCAAATTTGGGCCTGGTATTATTTCATTAGATCATGGCAACATCCTTATGAGGCTGACTCAACTTCCCCAAGGTCAAACAGCTAAGAGAAGGCAGAAATGGGATTTCCAGTCTGCCCTGTGAACTCAAGACCTCCACCTAACCACATTCTGATGTGCTCATGCTCTCTTTGCGTTGCTGTGTGCGTGTGTCAACTTTAAAGGTAATGAAGAAGAGCCTGGGATTTAATTTTAGAGAAATATATTCTTGTAGCTTTTCACATGGTCTCCTTGTTTTCTTCCTGTCTGCATTCAAAAAAAAAAAAAAAGTAACCGGTGTTGCTGTCTGCCATCTACTGGCAATACTCCCAATTTACAAACAAGATGATGACAGTTTATAGCATCTCCTCCAATCCTTCTAAGTAGAGCCTACTCTCTGTCTAGACAGAGACAACTTGTGCCTGCTTGTCAGCTGTGCCTGTTTGAGCTTGTGTCTGCCCCTTTCCTCACCTAAGTCAAAATAAGTCAAGCCATCAGCTTTGCACCAGTTCTAAAGACTTTTTGATCTCATATAGTATCTCTGGCATCTCTCAGTCTTAATGCTCCATGTTCTCTTATCATGCTTAGAAGGTCTTTAGGGGTGGGGGCTGTGAGACAGGGTCTCACCATGTAGTTCAGGCTGGACTAAACTCAAATTGACTGTTTTGACTCAGCCTTTCAAGGTCTGGGATTACAGGCCTGTGCCACCATGCCCAGCAAGAAAGTCTCCTTTTTAACATCACATTAATACATAAGTTCCCTGAGTCTTTTCCCTTAGTATAATATAGAAATAATGCATTATAAAGTACAGAGTAATCTCAGGCCCATTAGATACATAATGTAAGAACTTATCTTGTCTCTCACTAGGCTTTGAGGTCTTAAAGGAAGGTAATTCCTGAAATGTCACTCAAGGTCCTTAGCAGTAGCTTCCATGTAGCTGGTGCACAAAAAATTATATAAATGTAGGGAAGGAGCCATGGCATTTACATTTCTACTGCCATCATCTGCATTTGACAACTTTTCAATAGGTTAGCAAGTAACAAGGTCAACTATATAGATGGGGACAGCAACAAGACTTCAATTTCTTGTGTTGCAATGCTCCAATTTTGCCAATTTTGGTATGCGAAGGAGCTCCCATTATCCTGTCTGCAGTTTGGTTTTTTCTTATTGCTGAGGCTGGAACATAGATACATTTTCAATGAGCATGGAAGGAGGAAGGAACAAAGTCTTGAGCAATTAATGATACTGGGAAGATCAGCATGAAATGTGCAAGAGGAAGGACAGGGACAGGATGTAAATAATGTCTTCCTTGAAATAAAGAGGCCATTCATTATGCCTCTCTGTTCAGTATTAGATTATGTTGATTCCAGCATTTCCATGGGTCAATGGACAGCTTTCCTTACCTCCTTCCTGGATTATGTAGTTTCCTTTGCTCCTCTCTGCCCTTGGCCTTCCCCAGGTCCTGACTGTGATCAGTCCTGTGGCCTGTCCTTCCTGCACTGCACAAATGAGATGTGCCAGAGTATTCTCACCTCAGCCTCAGGATTGGTGGGCATTGTTACATGGGAGGCTAAGAGAAAACAACGTCCTATACCTAAGGCATGTATCTTTGACCCTCCTATCAACACTTTTGCAAAAAAGGAAGCCCACAGTCCTCCATGAGCACTCTATAGTCAATACTGTGTTCCTATACAGACTGGAGAACTGTCTGAAGTCACTCTGGGAAAGTCTAGCCATCTTGTAGAGCAAATCAACTAGCACATTGCTTGGAAGTGGCACATTGGATATCTGAGCTCTATTTTTTAGTGAGATCATTAGGAGCAGTTACGTTGCCTCCTCTCTATCTCTACATTAGTAAAGTTGTCTGTTATGTTTCTCCTTGAAACTTTTTACTGACTCCCCTTGAATAAGAACCCTGGAGGAATATTCATAAGCAACAATCAGTTTTACCAGAAAATATCTTCTCAAGGCCAATAAGGGGCACATAGACCCTCACGTGTATTCTTCTACATACTACAACCTACATAGCTACATGCCTGTCTCATTCTGCAACCCAACCACACCTGCCCAGGATGAGGTCATGTTTTCACCCAGAGGAATGTGGAGGGGATGAGTAGTTGCAGGTTTTTACTGTCATTCCTCTTTTTAACTTGGAACCTTGCAAATTCCTGAATACAAAAAGATTTTGAGAGGATGACAAAAATCACAGCGTTCCTACATTATATACACATTTACATGTCTATGTACATAAGTAGGAGGTCAGAGAGACCCTCTCTAAACACTACTTTGATGTTATCTCTCCTTTTTGCTGCAAATGGTCCCAAGAGTCCAATTATTTCCTTTTTCTTTTAAGAAACTCTTTAAAAACCCTTCCATGGGACCCATAAGGTGCTAGTGAGACGTTAGTCTGTGGCATCAGGGTCCTGGCACAGAGTGGAAGACGGGAACCAAGGAAGAAAAGACAACTGTTGAACCCTACTTAGGTACAGACACAGGGACCCTTCCATCTACTTCTGCTTTGCTCTTTTGGGTGAGTACCATGACATACTGGAAAGTATGTTGATGATACAAGAAGAGTTGGGCAAGAATTGAACCAAATGCTCAAGTAAGAATTGTTCTTACTTCAGTTCAGTGGGAAACATGCTGTCTGCTGTTGGGATTATGCCTCTAATGTGACCAATATAGTTTCTCTACCTTAGCAATAAATACAAATTCCATGAAGACAGGCAAACCAAAAAATCTTATCAGACCCCAGTGCAGCCTCTTGGCGTTGATGTAAGGTGGTGGCAATGAAGCAGGGATGTGGAAACACGAAGAATGGAAAAGGTAACACTAAGTTCCTTTCCAAACTCTTATTTTGAATCCTCAGCATCCCAAGATAAAATTCTACTTAGATACACACATATACACTCACACCTTTGTTCACAACAGCCCTCCTTATCAGAAGATCTTCCACATTATCACTTCCCTCAGCTTTGAATCAGCCCTCTCTCTTTCCCTCTTTATCAGTGTCACAGAGAAGGAGGAATGCAGTTGATAGCTATGGAGAGAGCAGTAGTCCCTTTGAGGACTAAATTCTCAGCCAGCAGCCAGTGTTTCCCAGAGGTAAGTAAGTACCTCCTATATGTTTTTAGAGAGAATAAGTGGCCATAGAACTAGCCTTCTAGAAGGTTCTTTGTAATCCCTTCTAGACACATACCCTAATAACTTACTATTCTTGTTTGATTTTGTATTTTATAATAAAAAGCAGGAGGCTGGGGAGATGGCTCAGGGGAATAAGCGCTTCCCTGGCAAGTGCAAGGGCCTGAGTTCAATTCCCAGTTCCACCAAAAAAAAAAAAGCCT
>NW_004524716.1:6907049-6915911 GCF_000260255.1 Octodon degus | reverse complement strand
GAGTCCGATTTAGTAATGAGACCCTGAACACCCTGTAGACCCTTCCCTAAAATTTAAAAAGAGAAAACCAGAAAATCAGCTAATATTACTATCAGCATCAAATGTGACAGCCACTTTTTGTGGGAGAAGCCCCTAGAAACAGAGAGCTAACCCAGGCCTGAATCTGCAGTAATTTATGAGGGTCAGTCAGACTCAGGAAGATGTCCCCAGGCAAACTAGAGTGTTTAATCCGTAAAAAAGTGGTGTTTCTGGAGGTAACCTAGAAGTGCGCCAGTAAGATCCCCTCACAAAAAAAAAAAAAAGGTTGTAAAATAATGTTTTTCCTTCTCAACTGCTTTTTGAGGAGAGAGTAGGCATATTATGCTCTGTCAGGTAGAACTAAGACTTCACCAACCAGAGAATACAAATTGGAAGGCTCAACTTCCTCATGCTCCCTGCTCTCCTTGGAGATGGTGGAAACCTGCTCTAGAAGAGATACTGGTTCCCACCAGCCATGATGTGAGCCATTGATAAATGTGGCAAAGGAAGCCCGTCATCCAGAACAGGGAACACTGTGCCCTTGACACAAACACCCTTCCAACAAATAGTAGAGAAAATGACCTAGAAAGGAAGAAGCTGACAACTTGGTGGCCCGACTCATTTTAAGAAAAGAATACAGAAACTGCAAGTAGATTCTTGTTTCCGATTTATTCAGAAAAGAGAGGGACCCCCTGTGGCTTGGGTGACTGGGATCAGGTTGCTTGTGTCACCACATAAAAAAAAAAAAAAAAGACAAGGCAAGAGCTTTCCCAGTTCCTGCTACCAACAAAGCTTAGTATTCTCTATGCACAGCAGAATTTTCTGGGTTATCCCTTTTTTAGACAGGGGACTTTGTAGCAAGGGCCATTGAGTGAAGAGATGAATGATTTCTATCAGTGAGAATGAAGGGGTTACCAAAAGCAAGGAGAATGCCTCTTAGAAGACAGATGAAAGGGCCAGAGGATAGCTTCCTCCTTTCCTCTCCTACCTAACGACCACTTTCACCCACTCTGGGGTCAGTTTCTACTTCAAAACTAAAATTCTCCTCTTGTAGAGTCACAGCTTTTTCAACAGGAGTGTCTGACATCTTTCTAGGCAAAGTGTCACTTTCAAAGGATGAAGCATTCCTTCTCAGGGCCATTGTTTTCTTCCCAAAGGTCCTAGTCTGAAGATGCATGGGGCTCATAGTTATCCCTTTAGGGGTCATAGATTGATGACCCACAGTGGTCATGGTCTTCTCCCCAGGGGTCTCCCTTGGAAGATGCACAAGGGCTACAGTTGTCTCTGCAGGGGCCACAGACCAGTGGTCCCCTGAGGCCACAGTCTTTGTCTCAGGGACCTCAGTCTTTCCTCCTAGAGCTACACTGTACTTTCTAGGGGATACTGTTTCCTTCCCAAGGGTCACAATTCTTCTTGTAGGAATTGTCGTTATGTTTTCATGCTTTTCCTGGGCCTCAGTGGCCGTCGCCTCTCCTGGAGGCAAAATCTTAATAGTATCAGTGGTCATTGCCTTTGTCACAGCCAGTCTTTCAGTATCAGATCTTGAAGAATTCATAGCAGATGAGGGCCGAAATTGTGGTGAAGGAGTTGAGCTGACCTCTAGGGAAAATAATTAAAAGGAATGAAAATTCTAGCTCTTCCTTCCTATCTTATTAATTACAGCAAGACCAGAACCACCCCAAGGTTGAAGGACCTGCTCCAAAAGTCCAGCAATGGATTTCACAACTTAACAATTTACCACTGTGGGCACAGATAACATCTCATCACACAGGAACCCTTCTCTCTGACCCCGTCATGTAGTATGGTCCCAAGTCATGGGCACTTGGGGCTGTATTTCTGGTGAGTGACTCAAAGGAGAGACCAATGAAGGCCTGTGTGTAGGCCCTCTCTTTGATCCCTCTGCACTAACAGCAACATTGTTCCCCCCAACCCTAATTCTTCTGTCTTTGAACACTCAGAGAAAACCTCTTATTCCCACACTGTAGGAGGCACTAGGAACAAATATGCTGGCAAAGGAGGCTCTGGATATCTCGATGTAAGTGCCTGGCATGCAGCCCACCTAAACACTTAACAAGGCTAAGCCCAGTCTTGCTATGTATAAAGTGAGGATTATGGAAGATCTCTAAGGATGTTTCTGTTCTTGCATTCCAAGTCTATCTCCTAACTGCCTAGGTAGCCTCTACTATCAACAGGATCCTGAAAGAAATTAAATTTCTTTTCCTAACCTTTGCTTCACAAAGCAAAAAGAAAGAAACAGAGAAATATTAACTAGCATACGTAGAGTACTAACTATAATCCAGCAGTTTTTATTCACACTTTGTTCTTATAAGAGTGACGTCACGATTCTAGGGATCGTCTTTGTTTTACAGTTAGGACAAAGGAAGCTCAAAGAGATCTAGTATCTCTAGTAACATCCAAGTAGATCTGATAAGGTCCAAATATCTCAACCGAGATTTAAAAACATCAGCCAGCATCAAAGCCTATTCTCTTCACTCAATACCATGTTGCCTCATCGAAGTATTTACTTAGCAGGACAGACCCACCCAGCGCCTTCTTCTGCAAAGTCCAACCCCAGCTTCCAACTCACAGCTACTTACCAGCTTGCACCAAGAGTTCATTCAGTATGTACACAAGGGGAAAAGGGCCGGTGCCACAGAAAGTGCCCCTGACGTCATCCATGTCCAGTGTCCACACCATGGCACCTCCAAAATGTTCTCTCTTTACAAACATTGCCTGTGAAATTAACAATCAGTCAACACGCTATAGTGGCTCCCTCCAAACTAGTTACAATATCAAATACCAGAAGCTGGCCTTTCAAAAGGCAACGCAGAAGTACTATGACAGCGTGCTGTCCAGCCTCTGCCACTTACTAACTATTGGATCTTGAATTTTCTTTTCCTTTTTTTTTTTTTTTTTGAAACAGGGTTTAGCTGTGCAGTTCAGGCTGGCCTTGGCCTCACTTTGTAGTCCAGGCTGGCCTTGAACTTGCAGTGAACCTCTTGTCTCAGCTTCCCAAGTGCTAGGATTACAGGGGTGAACCACCATACCCAGCTTTGGATTTTGAAATGTTTATATAAACATTAGGTGTCTTGGTTGCCTCATTGGTGAGAAAAAAGGAAAACTTTCCAACATTTCTATGATCAAAAGTATTCCTATATACCAAAACGTGGATGGAATTTGGAGGACATTATGCTAACTGAAATAAGCCAAACCAAACAATTACAAAGACTGTAAGATTCCCTTCATGACAGGTACTCAGAGAAATCAAAGTAATTGAGTAAAGTAAAATAATGACTGACAGGGCCTAGGAGAAATTAGGAGTTAGTATTTAATGGGTACAGAGTTTCTTTTCTTTTATTTTTATTTATTTATTTATTATTTATTTATTTGTACCAGGGATTGAACTCAGGACTTTGTGCTTTCCAGGCAGGCACTATGCTGCTGAGATACCTCTCCAGACTCAGAGTTTCAGTTTAGAAGATGAAAAAGTCCTGAAAATGAATGGTGGTGGTGATTACACAAAATGCAATTAAATGTTTTTAACTTCACTGAATTATAGAATCAAAATGGTTAAAATGCTTTATGCTATGCAGGAGTATACCTAAATAAAGAGTTTTTACATAGCAGTATTTAGATCAGTATCTGGCACAGACTTAATGTTCGGCAAATGTTGGCTACCATCCCCCGAGGTCCCTGGCTGCTAATCGCCGTGCTCATCCACTCAACTACGTAGATATCGCTTGATTATTATTTTAGAAAGTCACTTCAACATGGAGACCTAAAAAGTATAGATAAAGCAGCTAATACAGATGAAAAGATAAAGACATTTATCTATAATTTTTAAACGTCAGATACAACTAAAAAGGAAAGGTTTACACTCAAATCCAGGTCCTTTATCAAGGCTGATAGAGAAAAATAACTCCACCACATTCAAATAGATGCTTGATTTGGCCAAGTCATTCTGCTCCTTTCTGGGACTTGCTGAACCCAAATGGAAAATAAGGGGAAGTAGATTTAATTATTAAGTCTCAAGTTGTGGAGGTTTTGAGAGCTTATCCTCCTTACAAGCTAATATGTTGGCCCGCCCACACACACACACACACACACACTCACACCACCCACACACTGACACCACACACACACCACACACACAGCACACACACACACACACACACACACACACACACACACACACACACTGGAACCAGATCAGGAAACAAACTATTATGAATTATTCACAGCAAAGACAGCAAGGAGCACAGCACCTTGCTTTGGTTTTCACAACCCAGCCTCCCGAAGGACAAGGTGAGGAGCAGCTAGCCTGCATGTGCAGCAGGGTTTGCACAGCCATGAGCCTCAAAATTGTGAGCGTTAGAGCTCCTGTGGTATGGGCAGAATATCTAGTGGAGAGGGGCCTGGGGAGATGGCTCAGTAGAATAAGCACTTGCCTGGCAAGTGTAAGGACCTGAGTTCAATCCCCGGTTCCGCAAAAAAAAAAAAAAGACTATCTAGTGGAGGAGGGCGACTGTGTGAGCTGTGCCTTCTGCTCTGTTTATATGCAAACACTTTTTGAAGGGGACTTTACAGTCCCTCCGTGTGAGCAAAGGGTCCTGGGGGAGTGAAGGGGGAGCACAGCTTGCATTTTTGGAGTATCCTATCTGCTTCTTTGCTCAGAAGACCCACACCAGGCAGGACCCTGAGACATCTGGGGATAATTATCTCCCAGAAACAATCTCCAAGGTTTCTTTTACCTCTAACATTCTGTGATAGAGTCCCCTAGTCATCCCCACACTACGCCTGGGTCCCCATTTAGTTCTTCACGACACAGTAGTGGTCCTCAAGCAGCTCTGTCCTCCCCTGCTGGTCCCAGACTCTTTTTCCCGGCACACAGCGTACATCCCTGCTGATGTCCTCCGGATCGTATATCTAAGTCTGCCCAACTTACTCTTTCCATGAGATCCCTGATCTTTTCTGCCTGTGATTTCCATTCCCAAGAGAAAGACTGCAGGAGCTGGAAGTCTGGCTCTCCAGCTCTCTTCTCACCAGCAAGCCTCGCTGGAGTGATGCATAAAGAAGCTACATGTGTAACTGCAAAGGAAACTTCATGAGTGCCCCCTATCTCTTGTGTTTTCTACCTCAAATTTCTCCCTTCTCAGGAACACCAAACACATGCACTTCTCCTCACTTTTGCAAGTGTGAATTCTCTCCACTCACAACCCCTGATACCCAGGTAGTTGCCACATATCAAGAACTTCTCACTCACAAGCTGCATCTTCTTCCAACAACCCTGGCCCAGACCCTCAGGCCTAGGCCTTCCATGTCTGGTAGAGCTTCCAAAACACCACCCACTATGACCATATCACATGTGAAGACAGACTAAAAGCAGTTTCCAAACTTTTTCTAAGGCGTACTGTTCTTGGGCAAAAGCAAGAATTTCTGTATTTATCAAGGCTCTCAGATGATTTCAAAACAGAGACAAGGTCAGGATCCACTGAGATCCAGAGTTTCTGTTTTAATTCACTAAAAACTCTCCCAGATTCAGCTCTGCAAAACACCACTTACGTGGCAGTTAGGACACAGTTATACTCTAAAGGCTTCCAAATCATAGGCCAGCTCAGAAGATCTTCCTTAAACCACTGCAGAGTGAAAACTAAAGCTGGTCACCAGCACTTACGCCCCTCCATTAAAGTCTCTGGGCCTCCCGAATTCTCCTTTGAACTTGTGAAACCCTGTCTGTCCCCCAAGCCTTCCCCTGTGCCATTACCTTCTGTTTCTACTGCCTCTCTCAGAAAGTGCTCCCTGATTCCTCCACCTCTGCCACATATCTGTAATTTTCGTTGAGAACTTAGGATAAACTACCTTGTGTTGCTATTTGCCTGTTATAAACTGTCTGTTCTTTTTTTCGTGTATGTGTGGCCAGCCCAGCCTGCCCTGGGGACAGGGCTGGCATGGCATGTGGTGCCTGGGATTGAACTGCACTCCCTGCGCTTGCCTAAGCTTGCCTAAGCAGGTGCTTTAGACTGAGCTATCTCACCAGCCCAAAATTGTCTGTTCTAAATAGAAAAGAAGACTAACTCAGGAAAATATCAATATTGAAAATTTAAACTATGACTCCTGTTAAATCTATATGGTTTAAACAGCCTTATAAAGTAAAAAATGTCCTATACCCAACTATGGTACACTGGGGACCATGTGTCAATGGAATCACATAACACGATATCCTTTTGACCTGGTGGTTTTGGTAAACATTCAACTATTTATGTTATTAATTTAAATTCAGCTTACTGAAATATAATTTGTGTATAATAAAAAATAAATAAATAGGGCTGGTGAGATGGCTCAGTGGTCTAAAGCATCTACTTAGAACAAACTTGGCAAAGCAAAGGGACCACGGTTCAATCCCCCAGCACCACATGCCAGCCAGGGCCGCCCCCTGGTGGGCTGAGCTGGCCACACACACACACACACACACACACACACACACACTAAATAAATAAAATTAAAAAAATAATAATAAATAAATAAATAGAAGGAAACATCTGTTCTAAAACAGAAGAAAAAGAAGAAGAGAGAGGGGACTGGAAGAGGGAGGTAGGGGCACGGGGAAGAGAAGAGAAGGAGCGGAGCAGGACAAGAACCAGGGTCTCACCTTGTGGTTGAAGCTGACGGCATCATCATAGCCAACCCACTCCTTCCCCTTGAATGCATAGGGGACACATTGGTAATCAATCCAGTGTTTTCTTGCTCTTTGGACAAAGGAGCAAACCTATCAGGAGGACCACCAGTGAGTTCCACATAGTGCCACAGAGAGACATCAGGAGGCATAGCTGTCCCTTGCCTCATCCATGGTAAGGACTCCCCAAAGCCCTTATCAGGAGTGAAAAACTAAGGTAGGCCAAAGAGGCAGTAGGAAATCCACTCAGCCAAGATCGCCTCCTATCCTGCGTAAATTTATCTGCTCCATTTTCCCTCCTTAGAGAGAACTGGGGAGTGTGTGATACATTCAAACAGCCAAGTGGGAGTTTGGCAATGTACTAAGAGGACTATACCTAAACCGGGACTGGACCTGCATTTTTAAGTGTTTTTATAAACAAATGTCTATTCATTAGACATCAACACACACTGCTTCGTCTATAGGTAGCTACCAAACTAGTACTGTAACTTCTAGTTGATTGAAAGGTATTTTAAATAATTATGGATTTGTTTGTTTATTTAGTTGGTGCAGGGTCTCACTCCACAGCTCAGACTCATAGTGATCCTCCTGTCTCAGCCTTCTCAGCGCTGGGCTTGCAGGCCCAGCTTCGGTGGCCAGCACAGTGCTCCGGGAATTCTGGGGCGTGCATGGATGCAGTATCAGGGACCAAATCTGGGTCCTTTTCTTGCCAGGCAGGTGCTTAGACTGCTGAGCTGTTTCCTCAGCCCTGAAAAGTCTTGATGGAAGGCCAAACCAGGTTGCTACAATCTGTCAAGTGGCCAAGTGGCCACTAGGTGCCCAGAACTGTGTCAGCAACTACATGCTGCAAATAAAGAGACGTGGCCAAGCTGCGCTGCAGGAGTTAATCTCTACTCCACTTCTGTTTTCTTGGAGTGCTCTTGGGCTATTAAACTCTCAGTTTCTCTTAAACTCTTTTAGATTCATGGTATTCTTCAAAAACATTATTCCAACTATGCTGACACCCATCCCCATGCGTCATTGGGTTAGCAGGAAACTGCCCTTACCCACCATCCAGCAGAGAGCAGAGCTTGAGGAGACGTGCCTCCACTGCTGCCTGAGGTGAGGTCAGAGCCTCCACCTGGTCCCCCCAGCATCCGTGTTTTTATACCTGCTGTGCTCGGCCTGCCTATGAGGATTCTCTTCCTTCAAATCTGCTCAGGGTCCACCTGCTCCGCACAACTATTCCAGACTCCTGTGGCATGAACTCATGTGCCTCTCCTTGTTCCTCTTGTCTTACATTCACTTGGGGCAGGATCCATGTCCTCTCCCCGACCCCCTAGCACACTTCGCTAGGATGGATGTTAAGGGGTAGCACTGAAGTAGAGATGAAAGAATCTGCAGTGCAGGTGTCTGAGGATTTCTTCAAAATAGCCCAGTAGTGGGATGTAGAAAGCGGGCGAACTGAACGAAGTAAGACCAGCCATGGACTGCCGACCGAAGTAGAGTGGGAGCTACAGGGAGGGGGCTGTTCTTTCACTTTTGAACCTGTTCAACATTATACATATTGCAAAGGAGCAAACTTGGTTTTTTATTTAGGTCAAATAGCAAGTCTTGATTGACCTATATAACATTTAAGGTCCTTTTGCAGAGTAAAATCTCTACCCCCTTCGCTGAGATTATTCTGAGTCTCTCATCCCTCACAAAGAACTCGGCTTCTACCAAAGAAAAAGAAAATCTCCCAGTGAATTTTCTCATCCCAATCAGTTGTCTCACTCCCCTGTCCATAGCTGTCACCCTGCCCTTGCCCCTCTTCCTGATCCTTGTGCCAGCTGGTGTAGAAGGCCCCTAACTGCTAGTCACAGGTCCCTAATCCCATCACCTCATAATAAGCCAAGAAGCCAGCTTGTTTGGTGTACTTCCCTGGAGAGGCTGGTCCCATCGCTGCAGCCTGCAACCCATTCTTAGAGGCTTTGCGGAGGCGAAAAGTGCGTCCATAGGTGGGGAGCCCCATCATCAGCTTCTCTGAGGGGGCCCCAAGCCTTTGCCAGTATTTCATAGCATATGCCTGCAGGGAGGAAAAACACAACCTCTTTCTGTTTCAATTCTGTCTCTGTCCTGCCTCTGCCTCTGCCTCTGCCTCTACCTCTGCCTCTGCCTCTGCCTCTCCTCCTCTCTCCTCTCCTCTCCTC
>NW_004524716.1:6905103-6906939 GCF_000260255.1 Octodon degus | reverse complement strand
TTCTTCTTCTTCTCTTCTTCTTCTTCTTCTTCTTCTTCTTCTTCTTCTTCTTCTTCTTCTTCTTCTTCTTCTTCTTCTTCTTCTTCTTCTTCTTCTTCCCCTCTCTCTCTCTCTCTCTCTTTCTTCTTCTTCTCCTCTCTCTCTCTCTTCTCTTCCATGTCTCTCTTTCCTCTTTTTTCTTTGGAGACAGGGACTTACTATGTAGCTCAGGCTGGCCTTGGACTCATTATATAGCCCAGACTAGCCTCAAACTCACAGTAATCCTCCAACCTCAACCTCCTGAGCGCTGGGATTGCAGGTGTGCACCACCATCCTCAGCTGCGTGGCTGGCTCATTCATGTGCTGGCTTGTTTGCTTGCTTTCTCTCATCTCACCCCAACACATACTAAAAATTAGATTTACTGAGCTATGTCAACAGTCCGTGTTATTTTGAGAATAGGTCTCATAAAGTCACGAAATTGCTCTAGAGGGGCTTGACTTTGTGATCCTCCTCTTTCAGCCTCCCAAAGGACTGGAATTACAGGTATGTGTCACCATGCCTGGCCTCCCTACTTCTAATGGAAAATGGTCTGGGCTCAAGGATCAATGTCTAGGGTGCATGAGTTCTTTCCTTACCGAAGATTTGGGGTCATCTGGAAGAGAGAAAAGGGGGCTATTATGTCCTGTGAACTTTTCCCAGCTTCCATGTAAATCATAAGACAAGATGTTGATGAAATCCAAGAGTCTATAAGGAACAGAGGGGGAGATGCAAAGGTCAGGCTAGTCAGGTTTTCAAATCAGAACATCAGTGCTAACTAGCTAAGCAGCCGCGTGGTGGGCCCCTGAGCTTCCCTCCTCTTCCTGCCTACAGAACCTGCCCAGACCTCACCAGCCACTTTGAGGTGGAACAAACTGCTGGTTGGGGACAACTGTGCGTCAGGTTGTATGCACACTGGCAGTATCTGCGGGGGGAGGGAAGTCTGCATAAGCAGACATGAGTCAAAACAATACTGTCCCATAGCAATAAAAGAGCTGCTGCTCTTCTACTGTTCAAAGAGTCCCTGAAACCCTCCCCTCCACAAAGCTTTCATAATGACAAGATACAACTGAGACTGTGCCAGGTCAGAGGTGAAAGCATTCTCATGGACTATCTGATCTAATTTTAATCTAGTCAGGGCCTTACATAATTTTCTCCATCTTTAAGAAGAATTTCACTGACCTTATCAGATACAAGTATAAAAACGAGGTATATAAAGTAAAGCCATATTAATATGCTGAGCTGTGAAAGGCTCAAGTCAACAACTTCTGCAGAAAACCCGCTACTATTGTGGACTGCTGGACTGTGTTTGATTGTTTTGCTGAATTCACACACCTATAGCATTTAGAATCCAATGGAATACCCATCTCTGACAGGACTAAACAAAAAAAGGAGATACAAAGGAAGGACCATTTTGTGTCTGTATATGCAGAATAGTTAGGATAGATATACAGCTACCTTCTCTTAATTCACTGAGAAGAAAGATTTGTACTAATAGTGTTTGCACAGGATATCCTGTCTGCATCTTGTACTGTGGATAACCACTAAGAAGATAACAATGTACAATGTATTAATTATTGAGACTGTCCTATTAATCAGTTTTGAAACTATCTCATTGATACTTGTTTCTCAAAAAAAAATTAAATTTGAAAAAGAATATATGAGGAACTCTTAGATATTGATTAAAGAAGACAAAAAGCCTACTTTAAAAATTTAAAAATGAGTATATGACTTGAAATGAAAGGAAAAATATAAATTTTATGAATTTTAAGAAAATAGGGGGCCAGGGAGATGGCTCAGTGGAATAAGTGCTTTCCTGG
>NW_004524716.1:6868587-6905003 GCF_000260255.1 Octodon degus | reverse complement strand
AAAAAAAAAAAAAAAGAAAAAGAAAAGAAAAGAAAAAGAAAATATAGCTTGACTTCATTTATAATCAGAGACCTGCAAACTAAACCCATAACATGATATCACATCACATACCCTGGTTAATAACAATCAAATGATGATGAATTTAAATGCTGGCAAGAATATGAAATGATCTTAGCTCTTCTATACTGGCAGTGGGAGTGTAAGTTGTTGGAACTACTTTGAGATAAAAATGTGGAGTTATCTAGTAAAATCAAAATTCACTCACTTCTTCATTTAGCAACTCCTGTCCTGGGTATAGATGTTAGAACTAGAGATCTGTTGGAGAATATTTAGAGGAGCAATATCTTTTATAATAAAAACTTGAAAAGCCCAAATGCCCATCCATAAGTGAATTATAGCTTATCCATAAATACAGTGAAAATTAATGAGCTACTGCTTCATATGACAGTATAGGCAAATCTCAGGCATTTGTTGGAAAATAAAGAATGTCTTAAAAAAAAAAAAAAAGAAGAAAAAGTAGGAGAAGAAGAAAAATTTGAAACTCAAACAGGTTAAGCCTTGCCTGCGTTCTGGATTAATACTCACCAACGCCATCCTCTACTCGCTTTCTCCTGTTTCCTCCACACCGAAATGGCTCTCCCTTGTGCAATCACACATAGAAACTCCTGCCCTCCCCTTTCCTGCATCTGCCTCAGTATCTTTATCTGTAAGTACTGGATTGTTGAGATTCAAGAAAATTACCCCAGAGCCAACATGTCCAGAAAGATTCACGTACAATTCTTGTCTACCTTTTTAACCTTTGCCATGAAGACCTGCTCTGAAAAGTGGGTGTGAACAGGCGTTCCTCTTTGGTTTTATAGCACTGGTTGTTACTCTAAAGCCAGTATCTGCCACGTTGTGTCTCTAGCTGTCCTCTGAGAAAGAAGAGGCCAGGCTCATGGCATTCTGTTCTTGTGAGACCCAGCACCAGGCCATGCAGAAGACTCTACCCATAAGAACACTGTGGCCACTAGGACAGCATCTCCCTCTAATCTTCTAAGGAAAGGCCTGGGAGAGCCGGCAAGATAGCTCAGCAGACTAAGCACCTGCTTAAGTGAGCACGGGGACCAGGGTTCCATCCCCAGCACCACATGCTACACTGGCCCTACTGCCGGACACATTGAGCTGGCCACCAAGACTGGGCATGGTGGTGCATGCCTGTAATCCCAACTGGAGAGGCTGAAAACAGGAGGACTACTATGAGTCCAAGCTGCATAGTGAGACCCTATACCAAATATATATATATTAAAAGGCCTGGGGTATCTACAATCAGCTGACTCTGGCCCCATCCACACTCCTCAGCACACTCCTAATTCCCACTGACACCAGGGCAAGGACAAGACAAGTGCAGAGACAGTGTATGAGCTGCTCTGGGGTCTTGTGCTCAAGATTCCTCCTTCCCACCATCCTGCGCCACCAGGACCTACTGACCTTCCTAAAAGGCGTACATCATAAGATATTTGAACGATGTGTGGAACACCAGAGACTGCAGCAGAGAGAAGGAGCCTTGGGCGATTAGTGAGCAGCGCTTCCTTCTGGAAGGCAGACAGGATCTCCTAGAAAAAGACAGAACCAGACAAAATAGCTGAGGAGAAGGCTTCCTCCAGGACGCATTTATAGTGCTGAGCTCCATAGGGCAAGTTTGGGGACACAGAGCTGAGTCAGAGACAGGCCCTGCCACAGGCATCAAGAAAGGCAGGTATAGACTAACAAGGCAGAGCTTACAGAGACGAGGTGAGCGGGCTGGGAGCTCCAATCCAGACTGGCACTGTCCAAGGGAGTTCAGGATGCCGCACACAGCAGGCACCGCTTAGGCTGGAGGGCTGGAGCAAGACCCAGATGCAGAGAGACCAACCAAAGACACCTGCTAGGCAGGAAGAGTGCCTAAGTCCTCTGGAGACCATAGCAGGAAAAAATGCTGGGCTTCTTCTCTCTTGCTCCTGCCCCCAGCCTTGTGCTCCCTGTTAGCCATGAGCCTGGACGGGATTACAAAACAAACAGACAAGCACAGCCGTTGCTATACCCTGGCCCTCCCACGGTGGCCTTACTTCAATTAAGAAGAGAAATTTCCACCGGTCATGCATGGGGCTGCCTCTTAGTCCAGGGTACAAGAAAAAAAGGTCGAGCCCGTCGAAGTTATGTCTCCTCAGGAAAGAGATAACTGAAGCAATAAACTTTTCACGATTTGCAAACGTGGACAGCATAGTGGTGAATCTGCAGAGAGACCAGGGCAAGAGGCAAAGAATGTTGTTCGCAGAATCTCAACCATCCATACTCCTCAGCACACTCCTAATTCCCACCAGAGCAAGCACAAGACAAGTGCAGAGACAGTGTGTGAGCTGTCTCCTTCAGGGTCCCTGGCCTGGTTCACTTGCTGGAAAATTGCTCTTCATGGTTCCTCACCAATAACTGTCAGGTCCACAAATTGTCCTAGCACAAACATTCTTTCCTTGACTGGAGGGAGCCAAGACCATCACTTCCAGAATGTTCTATGAGCTAATCTGGGCCTGGGCTGATTAAGTTGACATAAGAGGCCAGTGTTCTAAAGAGGAATTTCTGTCTCTTGTGCTGATTTTCTTGTTTGATTTTTGTTTTCTCTTTCAAGCAAGGCCTTGGCCATCACTGAGAGGCAGCATTTTTTCAGAGAATATGTAGGCAGGTTATCTACTCCACAGTGCCTCATGGAGGGTTCAGGGCTAACATGCATCATGATGCACTGAATGTATGTGTGGTCCCCATACTCTAAGACTAGCGTTGTGGCCCCCTGTTCTCCAATACAGCTTTTGAGGCTGCTGCAGCTTAATGTATTCCCAAAGCCTCAGACAGTCCTAAGTGGGACTTTTCAGAGGTGACTGGATCTAGAATGTGTGATGACTCATGGTGCAATACTTGGACTAAGGGGCTGAAGAGATAGCTCAGTAGAATAAGCGTTTGCCTGGCAAGTGCAGGGTCCTGAGTTCAATCCCTGGTACTGCAAAAAAACAACAACAACAAAAAAAAAAAAACTTGGACTAAAGGTGCATGGTTACTAAATCAGTCCAATGATTGGTTTGCTCCACCCTAACCCTGATAGCCTGGATACAATCAACACAAGGAACAGAAGAAACTTGTCTTATCCCTTGTTCAACTGCTTTTTCTGTCTTCTGCCTACAAAGAACTGCTCTCTCCTCTGCAATGCCGCTCTGCCAAGCCACTTTGCCCTGCAGCCAGCCGATTATGCATTGAAACCTCTACAAACTGTGAGATAAATAAACCTTTCCCCTTTAACTTGTAGATGTCAGGTATTTTGTCTTAGCAACGAGAAAATTGACTAAGTGGATCCTGGTATAACTGGATCCACTTATGAAGTAAAGAAAACCAGGTCCTGTGTCAACATAAGATGCCTCTCCTTAGAGACAAAACCCCTATGTTTTATGGAAGGTTGAGGTTTGTTTGAGACTGTCCCATCTTGTGTCTCATCCCCCCTCACCCACTTTCTTGCCATCTGCTGGAACTGCCTTCTCTTCCATGGCGCCCCATGGTGGGGGCTGAATCCAGGGTGAAATCAGGGCTGGGAAGCTTCCCCCTAGTCTTGCTGTCCTCACAGCGAAGCTGACGCTCTCGCCCTACCATCCTCACTTCTAGCCCTCCTGCTCCATTCTCAAAGAAAAAAAGTGAGTGAGAAGAGCTCACCTCGATGTGCCGAAGTTCCACCCTCCAAGGGACAGCAGTGTTTTCAGCTCCTTGTTCCTAGGATGTGGGACAGGAAGTGAGTGAGCTGCGTCTTCCTGCCAGGGCACAGCTGAATTCACCCTTCCTTTTGCTTGGCTAATTGGAAGAACAATGGGAAATGGGGGAATGGCACACTGGGGAAAGAAAGGAAGGCGAAGGTGGGCGGGAAGAGAGAGAAAGACACGGGGAAGAGGAAAAAAGGAAAAGGGAAAGCAATCAGCCCAAGTCTCATTGCAGCCCCACAATTAAAAGGCTATACAAAATCTACTAGACTCTTCCTACAATCCCATAATGTTCCCATAAATAAAAGACTAGCCTGAAATAGTCCTCTTTACTCATTCACTCGGCAAATACTTGTTCAGCAACAACTACGTGTCCTGACTGCTTTAGGTATTTCAGATACAATATTAAGCAGTGGGCAAACTCCCCTCTCTCAGGAACCTGCAATCTGGTGGCCTAGGATTTTCATCCTTCCCACCTATGCAGCAACAAACCATCCCTTGGACAAGAAAATAACCAAGGAGTGCCAACTCTCGGCAGGTTCTGACCTAGCCACTTGGTGTTCAAAGATGTAAGAAACATTGCCTTGAGGAGCTCACCACTTGGGGAGTGCAGGTGACAAAAGATTAGAAAAACATCAGTGTTAGTTGAGCATTTGTTATGTTCAGAATCTCTTAAAGTACCTTAATAGCATTAATACCTTAAATCTTCACACCTGGCCTCAGAAGGGGACCTAGAGATTGCCAGGCAGAGAGAAAAGAGATGGCATCCAACAGAAGCAGAAAAATGACCAAGGCAAGGAGGCAAGAAGGAGCTCTGAGAATTGGTTAACTGGGAGTTCTCGCACTAGGAATGCTATGGAAATGCTTTTGGGAGGACGCTAGGACAGGAAAGATCAGAGAAAAGGCTAAAAGTAATAGAAGAAATAGGCTTAATTCCCTTACATCAGTAAAATCTGAAAATCTGACCCCAAATCCAATACAAACACACCTTTCTTTGAGTTTGTTGAATTCTGGGTAGAAAATTTCCTCATCCTGGAGATCCTTGGCAATAATCTGATTGTTGCTCATTGAGGCAAAGGCAAATATCAAGTGGGTGCAGAGAAAGGGGTCCAGGTCTTGGGGCAACACAGAGGCAGGGCCTGGTCGACTATGTGCCCAGTTTGAGAAATAACACACCAGTTTGTAGGCAGCACCTAGTCAGGGAGAGCACATGTCAGTGGACAGAGATGAGGGAAGAGGCAGAGTTCTGCCCCCAGAAAGAAGTGTGAGTGCCTGGCCCAGGAAGCCAGGTGAGTGTAGAGGATTCCTCAGCACCACCACATACATGCCAAAGCCCACCGACGACCGAAGACCTTGAGGTCCGATCCCTCCCCCTTGCTGAGAGCCCCAGGTAGAGGGCTTAGAATGCTTTGTGAAATCCTGATCAAAAAGGAATCCTTGTCTGTAGCCTGGCACAGAGTGACATGAAAGCAGGTGGCTGAGGATCCTCTGCTGAACTGTAAGGGATCAGTAACCCCTGGCAGAGGAGCCAGGCAAGGAGGGCTGCAGGACACAGGCAGGCTGGAGGACTTCCTAGCCGGAGAATCTCCATAGTACTATTTTCTTACCGTCATGGTGTTTCAGCACAAGAGCCAGCACTGCAAGAAACAGAGGAAGAGGTCACACAGACTTGTCTGCACACCTCCAGCAGTGCCCCTGAGCACCTTCTGACTAGCAGGCATCGTCACCAGCTTGGCACTGTACCCACATACAGATGCACACATGGAGACACATACCCTTCACTCATGTCTTCTCCTCTAATGTCAAGCCAATAAAGCTAACTGCGCCTAAGTTCCTTTTCTCTCTAATAAGTATCCCCTGTACCCACATATGCCTCGCACAGGAATGTTGATTTTTAGATGATCCCGCAAGAGCTCTAGGTCAGTGGTTCCTAATCCTGAGAGCAAATTTCCAAGTACTGGTATCCTAGCTTCTACTTCAGAGAGTCTCATTTAATTGGTCCAAGGGGGAACCTAAGCAGGAAAATGTCTAATGTTCAATCAGCTTGGAGAACCTTACTGCTATGGTCTTTTCTCCCTGAGTTCTCATGAACATTCTGTCCTACCCCATCACCACCTCATCCAGATCCCTGCGTCCCAGGCTGCTCTACTGGAGATCAGCAAGGTGACAAACTCAGAAAGCCTGGCACTTCCTGCACTGAGACACAGTGCACACTTACCAACCCATAACAACAGCCTCCCCATCTCAGCAGTCTGGCAGCTACGAGGCCAGAGCTTGAACCCCTTTATAGGGGCTGGCCCATGTACAGTATGAGGACAGCCTGCCTGTGTACCACACACACACACACACACACACACACACACACACACACAACTCAGTGCCACAATCAGTGATTTATGAGAGTCACAGTGACCCCAGAACCACCTGTCCTCCCTCTTCAGCATAGCTACAGCTCTCAGAGCCAACAAAGCCAAAGCCGTTGTCTAACACTGGCAGAGAGTGAGCGCCACCGTGGGCTGTGGGAGGACAAGGCAGCATTCCTGGGACTCAGTGCTGCTTCCTGGTGCTCCGCCCCATACTGGAAAGAAAGACTGTGATAGCAATGAGTCTATTTGTACAAGACTACTGGTTGTGGAAGAAATCTAATGTAAAGTTTAAATTTTTCAGCTTTGGACTCAGCTTTTGGGTTCAACTTTTAAATGCAAGGATTTTTTTTTGTTTTTGTTTTTTGATATAGGGTCTTGCTCTGCAGTCAGACTGTGTAGTCCATGCTGGCTTACAAACTAGTGGTGACCCTCCCACCTCAGCCTGCGAAGTGCTGGGCCTAAAGGCGTGCTCCACCACAGCTAGTTTCAATGCAATGTTTGTGTCATCACTTAGAAGTTTTATCATCTTGCTGTGCCTTTAGCCTCTGTGAGCTACAGTTTCCACGTGTAGAGTAGCCCATACTTTCTTCATAGGGCTTTATATGAACTAAAGAAGATATGGTATGAAAAATCATCAGCTCAGTACTTCACATATAATCAGGGCCCAATGCATGAAGGCTATCGGAAGGAGTACCCAACAGAGAACAGTTCTCATACTCAAATGCTGAGACTCAACCAGAGGTCACGTATAGCAGTAAAGCAGACATAATAAGACTGAAGAGTCAACTTTATTAGAAGAATAACAGTTCAAGCAGCCCCCAAAGAAAACCAGTTCAAGCCCAGTGAAACGCAAGTAATATGGAGGTTCTTGGTCAGGAGACAACAGAGATTGGTATGATCAGGAACAGTGCTCTGAGTAGCTGCTAATGGTTGCCCTGCAAGAAAATAGGCCCAATATTTAGCAGTCCTTTAATTGCTCAAGAGAAGACAAAAACCTAATCTCTATAGGTCACTAATCTTGGAGCCTGTATTATATGAGCCAATGGTGATAAGTGGTCATAAATCTCAGGTATACAGTGAATACTATTCTAGGTATCGGACAGCCACTTTTTTAAAAAATACATCAACAGGAAGAAAGATACACAGAATGAGTCTCTAAGGCAGATGCTTTTATGATGTCAATCTCTGTTCTCTGTTATAGGAGGTCTCAGAACACATGTCCATCCTTTCAGAGACCACTGCTGTCTACCTAGTCCACGTATTACTATGGCCTACATGACCCAGGGAGTAGCAGAAAACACTGATCAAATCCACAGAACATTTATCTTTTGTCTGCACTAAAAAGAAACCAAGAGAAGTGTTGTTTTTAAGTCAGTAGTAGTATTTAGAATTAAAATAAATGATATAGAATGCTAGGACCAGGAGTATTTCACTAAAGTTCTGGGAAATTCTGATTGAATGCCCACCCAACAGATCCAGTAGAGACCGTGGCTCCTTTCTTCATCCATCTTTATCTTCCTTAGGTATTCAATAAATATTTCCACAAATATTCACTGAGCAGGCGTCAGGCCCTGATGGACTCTTAAACTGTTTCTGCTTTTAAGGATCTTGTGACCTAGTGAACGGATGCATTCTACACTCAGAGCTAGAGCACGGCCGTCCCTCTCGGGAAAAAGTGGCGTGATGAGAACAGTTTGGTTGTTCACCAGACCTGATATCCCACTCCTGCCCTGTGCCATCTTGAGGCACTTGGGTCCCATCTGTGTTCTCCATGCACTCTCCATTCCTTGGGTGAAGGTGAATGAAACCAGGAGGTAATAATTAAGCCTCCTGGGGCCAACATGGGATCAGGTTTGGCAACAACTTGGATGCTGGTGGATGACTTCCAGTGTATTCTCTAACTCTGCTGACCATGTGTACTTACTTGCGTCCCAATTCCTGCCCATGTAACCCACTTCTTGCTATTGGTTTTATGTTTTTACTTCTCCTCCTGTTCTATAAACTACAGGTACTACATGTGGTTACTGAGACCCCCAACCTTGCCAGACCCCTCTATCTTTTCAGCTTGAGCCCCTCTAGCCTTCTATCTCCTTCTGAGATTTTTTTTTTTTTTTTGGACACAGAGTTTCACTGTGCAGCTGGCCTCACACTCAGTGATCCTCTTGCCTCAGCCTCCCAAGTACTGGGATTACAGGCATGTGCCACCACATCCAGCCTTTTGAGATATTCTTAATGTGGAATAGGAGTTTGCCTCTCTCTTCTTATGAGCCCCTCTCCCAGCAACCCCTGCCTTTCAATTTCCTACCTCACTGAAATTTCCCACCAGATTTGTACCCTTCCACTCACACTGCTGCCCGGGGCCCTAGATGTTAATGGTGTGTCCATTGCAGAAGCCAGACTTACCTATCAACCTGAACCTCACCGATCTGCACCTGTGTCAGTCCTCTGGGTTCTTATCCTGCTGTAGTGCTCATGGCTAGATTTCATACCTGATCTCTTCTTCTGAAAATGTGACTGATGGTCAAGATACAACAAGGTCGTATGAGAATACAGGATACAACAATGAGAATGCCAGGATACAACAATGGATGTCCCAAAATGACCTTTTCTTAATTCAGAATGACTATGTCGAAGAGCTGGGAGTATGACTCTCGATGGTTAGCAGATGATAAATCATAGAACACCGAGGAAAGTTATGTTGGAAATCAGTGTTCTGTGTCGCTTATTGTCCACAATCCTTTTCCTTTGAGTTCTTGCTGTCAAAAACAAAGTACTTATTTTTACACACCCACCTGCATACTTAGAAAACATACGTTAGTGCTAGGCCGGTTCTCACCAAGTAGAGTAGACATTTACAAGTGCTTTTTACTTGGGAAACTGATGAAATTCCTGAAGCAGGGTGACCCCCTTCAAATTTAACAAGACTCAACTAGAGGAAGCCAACGTGGTGGATATGAAGGACTTTGGTTTCAACGAAGCATTTGTCCAAAATCTTCATGATGTTCGTGGAAGTAAGTTGGAGAAGTATCACGGAATAAAATCAATCAGAGGGTAAACACTAGGAGCATTCACCACAGATGATGGTAAATTGTACAGCATTTTCTAGTAAATTATCTCATCTTTAGAGGGAAGGTGTGTCTATGAGAAGCAATCCTTCACTATTTGATAATATTTCAAATTATTTTTAGTCTTTAAACTATTGCTCAATCACTGTAACTCATGACTTTCCTACTGAGAATCAAAACTCAAGATTTAGTAGAAGGGTTACAGATCTCAACTATTTTTATCGTGCACCATTTTTAAGTTTTTATGTTGCTCCTTGGTGAAAAGCATGTGCTCCACAAAGATGCAGAAGGTAGACCATCAGAAAAGCTGCTTCGCTGGCATAGCTCAGCCACTTATAGCTCAGCTGCATAAGCACCTGCCTGGCGAACGCAACGTCCTGAGTTCAATCCCCATTACTAAAAACAAATTAAAGAAAAGCTGCGTAAGCTGCATTTCACTTTCTCTAAGTTGTTTGTTTGTTTGCTTTTCATTTATGTATTTGGTACAGGGACTCACTACTCACCTGGGACTTGTAGTGATCTTCCTGTTTGTTTTTTGTGCTGGGAATCAAACCCAGGACATTGCGCTTGCCAGGCAGGAGGTTATGCCACTGAGCTATCTCCCTGGCACCCTAATTCTTCTAACTTAATACCTCTCAACATGAAATGCTTGACTGGAATCTAGAGCTCCATTACAGGGGCAAGTGAGATATATTTATATTCACTATAGGAACTCAAAACCAAGGACACTAGCGTGGCTTCTATCAGAACATTTAAAAATGTTTATTGAAGACTGGGCATAGTGGCGCATGCCTGTAATCCCAACTCTTGGGAGGCTAAAAACAGGAGGATCACTACAAGCCCAATCTGTGTAGTGAGATCCTGTACTAAATACGTTTAAAAAAAAAAAAAGAACGTTTATTGGAAGCTAAACTCTTATTTGAATTTTGATAATCTGTTCTTTACACTGAAGCTGCAGAATATCCTTTGCAAGGAAGGTTTCCACACTAAATGTGTGAGACTAGAGGATCATGGGTTGGGCAGTGGACGTTAACAATTTAAGAAATGGCTACTTCTTTTCAGATGTTCACTCTTCCTTTAGCTCCTCTGTACTATTCCTGACTGTAAATAAAAATAAATACACCGTAACTGCTTCTTTTTCAATGAAGAATTCAACAAAGATGTGTTTTGGACCCAACAGTGATCTACTTAATCTTGTTTAATTTTTCCAAAAACATATTACATCAGCTACAGTCTAAGTTCTTGAGAGAAGTTTACTTAGTTCAAAATAGACTAGTTTGCCTACTCTTTCCAACAAAGTCAGCTTCCTGGAAAAGTGATTCTGATTTGGTCAGCGTGACCCAGACTGGCGATAAGGCACTCACTGCAAATGGTCACTGTGGATTAATTCTGTCGTTTTCCAGGTTGGCTCTCCTTAAGTTTTTCAGAACACACTAGAACATTTTCTCTTCTACAATGCTTATGTATTTTAGAACAAGTTTTTTTTTTTTTTTTTAACCTCCTGTTCTTAGTTGGTAGACTCAAAGTTAAGCCAAACTATTGAAATACAGATGTATGTGTATTTGAAAAACATTAACTTATGTTGTCCAAAAGCAACAAGAATGTTTTGAAAATCAGAGTCCTTCATCTCCAGGTCTAATGGCAAGTGTCTTTTTGAACTATCTGAAGTTGAATTTTTAAATTTTATCAAATAAAATACGACCTTCCTCCATCTTTTGTCCTTAGGAAACATGGCCCACTTTGTGTTTTTCTGCTGTGACTGTGAGCCAGTAGTGCCTGGAGAAATTTATTAATGATCCATATCCCAACTGTTCTCTGAGGCAGCAAAATGCATCAATAATCAGGCTGGTGTCTGATTTCACCTCAGTCTAGGTAACATTTCTTCAGTGTTCCTTGTGGGTCCAAGAAGGGCTAAGCACCTTGGTGGACCAGAGAGCAGTACTTGAAATACAAGGGATCAGGCAAATGGATTTCAGAGTAAGCATAATGAACTTAGGAAATAGATTTACTAGTGTTTATAGACATTTGAACCAGTGAGATTAAATGCAAGATTTTTTTTTTTTTAAAGAAAATGTTCTCCATTGCTGTCACTAGCAAGTCCTTGCTTACTGTCCTAAAACTACTCTCAAGAATTGTCAACTCACGATATTGCTTTGAGGTCATCTTTTCTTAAAAAAACTCTCTTCTCACCATTATATGTTCATCCAAAACTGTTCTAATTGTTCCTTGACTTTGATTATGTTTATACATCTTGTGGCAGTCATGTGAATCATGTACAAATCCAGCCTTTTGTTTTGTTTTATAATAAAAGAGAACCATGCTTTCCTTCTTTGGTGTAACTGTAACCATCTAAACATGTACATACATTGTGTTGGCATCTTTTCTCTTTCTGATTTTTCTTTATACTTCTTAAACCCAAGAAGAAAAAAGCTATCTAAATAAATTTAATACCTGTCCATATCATGCCCTTCCTTCCTCTTAAGTACCCACAAAACTTAAGCTTTCACCTGAGCAGAACTTGAGTAATTCCACCTAACCACCTGATTTCTTCTTAGGAAGCTAATAATTAAGAACAGTGGAAGACTTTATTCCTCTTAACACCAGGAACTCATGACTTCTCACACATTTTACTCAAAGGTAAGCAAGAGAACAGAGCTCCAACTAGCAGGATGATGCAGGGAAACTTTAAGAAATATTTTGTCCATATTCTTTTAAGATGCACACTTTCACATAATTTTATCTGAATTTGAAAGTTTCAAAGGTACATAATTGATTGTATTTACTTTCAAATACAATCAAGTGGGGCTGGGAAGATGGCTCAGTGGAATAAGCGCTTCCCTGGCAAGCGCAAGGACCAGAGTTCAATCCCCGGTTCCACCAAAAAAAAAAAAAAAAAAGTCAAATACAATCAAGTAATTTAGTCTTGAGTTCTGGCAGTAGCCATTTCAATCAGCCAACAAAATAAACATCCCCTTTAAGTTCCAACTAGCTACTCTGGGACCTGCAGCACAGAATCCTCAGTGCACTGGAAGACGAAAACCCCATTACTGTGACTGTGAGCAGCTGCACATGATTGTAATCCCAGCACTCAGGAGGCTGAGGCAGGACTGCTGTGAGTTTGGGGCCAGACTCAACTATAGTGAGACCCTTAGAAAACCAAAATATACTGACTCACATAAGTGAAATACACTATGTTCAAATGTATATAACACAGACTTCAAAAAGATAAACACGTAAACTTTATTTTACCAACCAGTATTTCACATTTTCCTTGATGCTGGATTTAAAAATCCTAGAAGAGTCCACAATACAGCACTCAGACTTCCTTTATCCAGAGCGTCTAGAAGCAGGGCAAACTTCAGGCTGGTTTTAGGTGGGAAGTGACAAAAATTTCTCTGTAACAGTCCATGTCAGCTTTCTAACTTAGCTGAAATGCCCTTAAGCTTGCCATCGTCCCTAGCTTCCCCGATGACAGAAAAATACTCGTATCTTACAGCGCCACGGGGGCAGAGCAGCAGGCATTACGTGAGCGCCAGCCAGACCTCTGATTCAGCTTAATAGCATGAAGCTGTGCGGAACTTTACTGAGTATATCCTGCCTCCTCTTCAAAGGAGCTGGGTTGGATTCTTGGGCATGGAATTACTCCCCATAGTTGTGAATTAAGCTCTATAAAATAAGTTGTCCCTATCTGTATGAATAGCATAGATCTGCTTCCAAAAACTTGGCTAATTCCCCATAGTGACTTGTAAAGCAGAAAACCTTGTCAATTTTTTAGGGGGGAGGGAGAAGTACATGGGAAAACAGGATGGTTTTAACTCTTCTCTCAAAAAACTATGGGTCTATAAATGCACTCATTTATATCCATTTTCTAGAACGTTTTTCCTTGCTGTAACCATAGTACCCCAGAATCCAGCTTCCCTCAGGCTGAAATACCATCCCTATTAACTTTACAGATGTAGTGTATCAACACACTACACAAGTCTCTGTGTTGTCTCACAAACCGAGGCACAGGCAAAGGAGTGAATCTTACGGGGTTTGCCTTTCTCTTAAATACAATCTACTCAGAGGCACTCTCAGGTCTGAGGTCTGGGAGAGGGTCTAGGGGCAGGACATGGTGGATGACTTGATGGTCCCAGCCCACTGTGGTAAGGAGGGAGTGGTTGAGTGGGGACCAAGTGGCGTCTCTCACAAAGTCTCGATGTGCTCGGTTTCTAAACCTAGGAGGGAAAGAAAAGAAAACGCTGGGACATGACAGAGACAAGAACAAGCAGATGTAAGAAGCGAGAGACCAACGCAGCCACTGCACGCTGTTCTGCCGTGCACACATGGTGCCGTGCGTGTGCCCTCAGCACCAGAGGAGCAGTGCAGCCACCCACAGCAGACGTCACCGCCATCCAACCCAGTGCTCCCCACCTGAAGAGTGGCCACAACAAGGCAACGATGTGGGCCAGATAGGCACAAATTATGAGGAAGGTGCGCCTCAGATCTTCCAGCTGTGCCTTTCACCTCACAGCAGGCTGCATATCACATACCTGGTTCTCTACATGAAAAGGGCAGGCCACCCTACTGTGGGACAGGGCGGGGGCCTAGACTTGGACGTTCCACCCAGCTCTCCACAGGCTCTTCTACCAGGGACACCTCTGGTTGTAAATTCGCCCTGGGTACAGGGAGGAATGTGCCTGGTCCTGGTGCTCAGATACACCCAGAAAATGCTCACTCTTCTGAAGAGAGAAAAGAATCTGCTGAGCACTGCGCCCTCCCTGCTTCCCGATCACAGGACCCCACTGCATACTTACACCTCTGAAAGACTTGAGTCCAGCACAGCCAGGGAGCAGTCTTCACTGAGGGAGGCCAGGAAGGAAACACTAGGAAGGACAAAGACATATGTGAAAAGTTCATGGACTCGAAGACAAAAATCGGCTGTGTCCACCAAACTCCAGCACAGGTGGCGGCCGATCCGCCCCTTGTCCTGGCATCTAGGTACCATTCCAAGTCCCAAGGAAATAGGAGACGGAGCAAAACCCCCCAGCCACTCATCACCTCACCTGGGCTCTCTCCACTGCTTCAGCTACCTGAAAACACAGGCTCTGCTGACAACACGCCCCTAAAGCCCGCAGTATAAACCATTCTGGGTGCTGAGCAGGAATGAAACGTCTCGGCCAACTTCAGCTGACTGTGCAATCCCAGTAAGACCAGTCGCAGGAGCACCCTCAACTGGAGTACTGCCTGCCTGCCTGCCTGCCTGCCTTAAAGAACAGACTGGATCACTAAGGCCTGCCAAAATACGTCTGTCCCTTGCTCTGCCCAGTCCTGTCTACAGGGTCCTGCTGACAAAGAACACTACCTGTGTGGGGAGAACACCAGTCTGGTGACACACTGGGTGTGCACAGCTGAGCTGAGGGCACAGCTTGCACTCTTGGTATCCACAAGAGACACCACGCCGTTCTCATCACCTACAGAAAAAAGAAAGGGCAGGTCACAATGGTTAAGATCAAAGATTTGGTGTTAGCCAAACCTGGGTTTGAACCCTAGTTTCTATAGCTTGGACAAATTAATTACTGAGCATCAGTTTCCTCTTTTGCAAAGTAGGAATATGATTCATTAGGTAGCTAAGAGAATTGATGGGTGCAGAGGTGCTGTTTTCTTTTTGGGAGCGGAACCGGGGATTGAACTCAGGCCCTTGCACTTGGCAGGAAAGCGCTTTTTCTACTGAGCCATCTCCCCAGCCCCAGAGGTGCTGTTTTCAACCACAAACTATTACCATGTGCACAGTCTCTTCACCACCATGGCATCTCACCTCCCCGCAGGACACCAGTCCTCCATGTAACAAACCACACACTTTGTGGTTCACTGGCTTCCAGCCATGCTCAGAATAGGGAAGCTGGAACAACCAGGAATCACATACACTGAGAAGAAGGCATAGTTCACCTAGCGCTCTCTGTGCTGACGAGACTGAGTGCAAGTATCTGGGAGTCTGCCCTGCCCCTCCCCCTCCCCCTCTGCAGAGTCACGATGCAGGCCGATGCAGGCCGACACGCTGCCTTACCAAAGACAAAGACTTCACTCTGCTGAGGATGCCAAGCCAGGGAGGTAGGAAGGTAGCCAGAGGCACCACAGCCTACAAAGGAGAGAAGGGAGGACTGAAACAAAACCTGGAGTTTCTCAAATGATGTCAAACTCTAGGGAGCACCTTTATTCAGTTCCTCAAACCCTGTAAAAGGAGTCGTGTGCTCATCCCTGAACTTGGTAAATACATTATCCACCAGCCTGCTGCCCTCTAGTGAGGCGCAAGTCACAGGCAAGTTCCAAGCACAATGCAGGAAGCAGTAATTCTAGCTCTTTTTCCCTGTTTTACAAAATGGAAGTGCCAGTCCAAGAACCAGCCCTTCCTTTTGGTGTCCCTTACAGAGATCATGTCTCTATGTCAGTGACCGAGCCTCTGGCAGCTCTGCTTTGCCTCTGGCCAAAGAAAGCCTCTTCTGGGGGAGTTCCTAGTACAGCCCTCCCACCCTGGCTCTCAGGACTCACCCATCTGTGATGCTGGCTTGGGACATCGGGTATCCCAGAGTAAAATTCTATTGTCCTGAAAGGAAGAACAGAAAGAGGCTCTGTAATCCAAAGGAGCCACTGCCAGCAGGTCCCCAAACCACAAATTTTGGCCTACAGATTCCAACTGTGACCCAGGAAGAAGCTGTATCTCACCTCGCCGCATGAAAGCAACATGGAGTCCTTGTGGGGAGAGGCAGCAACACAGGTCACCTGCCCTGCATGAGCTATAAAGGAGAGAGACATGGAACAGTGGGAGGTGCAAACGCTGCACGCAAACTGAGACACAAAACCAAGGGGCAAAAGGAAGGCTGCAGGAAACAGGCCTGGTTTTCTGATGCAATTAAACAAATTTCATGAAAGGCTAAAAAGTAAGAAATGCTAAAAGGAAAGATTGATAGAGATATAAAAGCTAATAAAAGTTTGAGGGAAAGGAATTAATGAAAACAACGAAGCAGAAATTAGAGGTTTAGTAACAGTGAAGGAATCTGCAATAAGATAGACTAGATGCAGGAGTTAGATATACTCTAGAAAAGCAGGTTTCAGATGAGAGTATAATCCACAAGTAGTATACAAAAGCTTCTGAAAGCATTCTTGGCACTTAAGAGTTTTAAGCAGATTTTTCTAACATTTTCTTTCTTTCCTCAGATTGATCTGCCTGGGCTTCCATGGTCACCGATCTCCCACTTCTTAGACCAGCCCAAATCTTCCCACAGCACAGTGCTCAGGCAGAGAAAAACCTAAGAGTTCAATCTAAGAGACCAGACGAGCTTTTCCTTATAGTCAAAAGGCAAAGCAAAGAGTGGCCAAGGGAAGTTCAGTAAGGGGATTGCCTTTGAGTTACATCAAAAATAAAAGCCTAGCTTTGGGATTTATGTATTTCTAACAACGTGAACTAAAACCTGATAGAAAGTTGTCATAAGAACACAACTAACGAGGTGATCTGAATTTACAAGTGAATTGAGACGTTTTTCTGACGGCAAGTAAACTTAAACTTGGCCAACTGGCTTAACAAGGCAAAGTGTTTTGTTTTGTTTTGCTATCTGATAGATATTTTGAATAAATGCACTTACTTTGCTAATGTAAAATTTTGACAAACATGCTTGTATTAAGAGTACAATGAAGGATATGCCAGAAATTACCTTTGCAACTATTTAAATCTAAAATGCTTAGGATAGTGATTTTAAAATATATGAGGGGGGTATAGCTTTCAAATTTTAGGATGTCTACATGTAAAAAATTTTGAAGATCACTGCTATACATTAAGTACGAGCTATAAAAACCATCTCTACCCAGACTTTCCAAGGTAATCTGAACACGCGCCTGCTCTGCCATGAAGGCTGAGCCACTTCCCACAGTTCTTTCCTAGCCCTAGAATCGATGGAAAGCCCAACGGACAGCAAATTGAGAAGCAAACTTACTGCTTACTTGAAACAAGCAAACTCTGAGACAAGCACTACGACAGTTTATAAAAGATGAAGATCACATACTTCCTCCAGCCTAAAGGATTTGGAATTCGGTGTAGGGAAGAGAACTAATGAAGAACTATTAAGTGCTATGAAAAAGCATTAACTGGGAGCCCCATGTGGTAGCACACTCCTGTAATCCCAGCACTCGGGAGACTGAGGCAAGATGACTGCTGGGAGTTTGAGGCCAGTATGAACTTCAGAGAGTTCGAGGCCAGCCTGGACTGCAGAGCAAGACCTGGTCTCAAAAAGCCAAAAAAAAAGAGATCATATATAGGAAACTTTGGACATGGACATTTTAATACTATTGTTCAATAATTTGCAAGTAACCTTGAAGGTTCAGAGTATATACATGTTTTTATTTTGATACAAGCTGAGTTATATACTTTGAAATTAGAGAACAGTAGTAAGGAAAGGTACTTAGCCGTTAAGAAAACCAGCAAACACTCAACATATCTATTTCATAGCTACATATTCCTCCAAGTTCTAGCTGGCCAGGCTTGGTAGCATAGGTGTGTAGTTCCAACCTCTGGGAGGCTGAAGCAGAAGGATCGGGAGTCCTAGCCAGTCTGCACAAATTAGCAAGACCCTGTCTCAAAATGAAAGAAATAGAAAGGGCTGGGAAAATGGCTCAGTACAAAGGCCCTATGTTCAACAAGCTCTGATTATTATGCTCATGAAAAGTTGCTGTCGGGGCCAGTGAGCTAGTCAGTGGGGCCAGGGTTCGATCGCTGGCACCTGCCATGCCAGTCCAGTCCCCCAGGTGCACCAAGCTGGTGATGGAGTGCAGGCCCGGGTGTACACGCCTGTAATCCCAGCACTAGGGAGGCTGGAAAAAAGGAGGATCACTACAAGTCCGAGTTGCGTAGTGAGACCCTGCATACACACACACACAAAAAAAAACCCTGAAAAGTTGCTACCAAAATAAACTGGTTTTTGTTTTGTATTTAAACTGTTAACCCTGTTAATGAAGGTAAGCACAAAGAAGAACATTAAAGAGAGTGATGGTACACCACAGAAAAAAATAGACCTTTTTCCTTTTTTGACACAAGAGTATACTGTATATATACTGCAAGCTACCTGAAGATCCTCCTCCACTGTATTTCTTATGACTAGTGCTGTGCATAACTGTAATCTCAGCTCATGGGAGGCTGAAGCAGGAGGCTCTTGAATTAGACTGTAGTATATGTACAAGAGAACCTTGTGTCAAGGATATGTGATTAGTACATCTGTCCACTGGTTTCTCTTAGTTCTGGCTAGGATTAGGGGTGTGAGTGCTACACTTGCCTTAGGGTCAGTTGCCTGAATATAATATAAAACACAGCCTTTGCTTGTTGCTTTTGCTGTCTTCTGCCACCATGAACAGTTGCCCCTTTGCCATATGCCACCCTGCCTTGAAGCCAGCAGATTATGGACGGAAACCTCTACAAAGTGTCAACTAAATAAGCCCTTAGTTTGTGGTGTTGGGAATTAAGTCTCAGAAAGGAGAGAAAAGTAACTAAGACAAACTTAATTCTTTCCATGATTCTAGTTGCATGCTGAATTGGACAAGACCTCTATCAAATTCCATGGTTAAGTTCAATGTTGACTTTATGGGAAAATTTGATTTAGATCTCTCTGCATAGAGGATCATGGAATTAAGTTCATGAACCAAGGTAACACTGTAGGCGCTTTTTTAGTGGAGATAAATATTCAAAACCTCAAGTTTATTGCAAGTTTCAGGCCTTATCTTTGAGAAGGTCAAGTATATACTATACCTGTGATATGCTAGTAGGAAATGACAGAAAAATGGCTTGAATGCTGTGACAAGAAAACATGGTTTCAATCTGTGGCCCACAAGAAGCCAATGAAGGACCAAGAGTCAGAAATTCTAAGTGGAGAGATGAGTGCCACATGTGAGAGAGATAAAGTCTGAAAGTGAGTGAGGCCTCAGAGATGGTCAAGAACACGACTGACCAAACAGAAGACTCCAAAGAAGCTGGTGGCCACTGACAGTGGGAGAGCAGGAGTGCAGGAAGATGAAACAAGTCCTCTCGAGCCAACAAGGTATGAGACCATCAATAGAAATTGAGAAATCTGAGACAAGGAGAGGGGATGGATATTGGAATCTGACAGTTTCTAGAAAAAATAAAAAACAAAAAATCCTCCAGGCAGAACATGGAACTGCCACTCCTAACACCCCAAGTTTAAAGAGCCCAAAGAGAATAAAAAACAAGGCAACTAAGGCCAGGACTGACGAAAAGAAATGAACACTAACCTCGGTATGAGTTTAGTACCATCTGCTGAGCAAGGTCCCAGATCTTGACGCTAAGAAGCAAAGAAACAGGAATAAGATATTAATCTTAACCTGCACCACCAAGAACAGTGTGTTCATACAAGAACTTGCTTTAGCCAGCATGTCCCATGTCCTTGCCTCCTGGACTCCTGCTATGCTCTATTTACAAGGGATTGCCCTATCTCTAAGGCAACCCAATAGACATGCCATATAACTAGTCACTAGATTCTCATAAGGAGCCCAAAATGTTACCTAAGTTAACAGGATGGCAAGGACAACCAAAGGAAATCTAAACAGAAATGATGGGAACAGGGTCCTACCAGAAGTCTTTGCTACCACTGACAGCTTGTGTGCCAGAGCTGAGGACAGCAACTGTAGACACAATGTCATCGTGCTCATACTTGCAGAACTTGCTGACAATAAGTGTCTCATTCTCATCCAACTCCCACAATTCAACAGCACCTGTTGGGGATGAAGTAGGGTGAGGTGAGGGAATACAAGAAACATGAGCTTAGATTATACAAAAACAGCAATTCCCTTCCAAAACTCATGCAACCATACTAAACTAACAAAAGTAGGCCCATTCGCACAAAAAGGAAACCTACAATATTAGGGGATTCAGCTAACTTCCAGGCCATTTGGTTTTATGCAACCTAAATGTATTTTTAATAACAGCCTAGACAATTAAACTTCAAGAAGGCAGGAAAAGATGAAATCACCCACAAAATCCATTAGTCTATTCCCACGAGAAGACTACAGAATCAGTTCCCAGGAGACAAGGACGAAGTCTTCACAATCGTCTCAGCATACACAACCCAGTGACCCTTTCCAATTAATTATTCAGACACTAATAAATAATTGCTCAACTACTTGGCAACACTCTCAGCTCCTCCAGGCGGTGATTACGGAACATTAAAGATTGAGCCCAGTCCAACCAGCGACCAAAAATCCATTCCACGGAGGAGGGCCGAGAAGGGAAGGGAAAAGTCACTCACCTGAATCCGAAGCCACTAGGATACCTCTGTCCCCAACCCACGTGAGGTCGGCCACTCCGGCTTCCGTCTGGACTCCAGCGGAGCAGAAGCCTTCATTGGGAGCAGCACATGGGTCTTTGAAAAGCCAGAGGGAGCCGGCCCAGCAGCGACCACTAAGGCTGGAGGCGCCGAGCAGAAGCGCCCCGTCTAAGAGAGGGTACAGGGAGTCAGCGCGAGAGGCGGAGCGGCTCGTCTCTCTGGGGATCGCACAGCCCAGCACGCGGGCCGGGTCCGGATCTGAGCTCAGGGATGTAGGGCAGCGTTCGGGCAGCTACTCAGGACGGCACGTGGGTCGAGGCGGGCTACAGGGTCCCTGGGAAGGGGCACCCCGGGGGCGAGCTAGGGAGCTCCCAAGCCCGGGATCTCGGCTCACCAGACCGGTATCGCGCAGCCTCCAGCTGCCGCTCCATACAGGCGGGCGCATTAGGAGGCAGGTTCCATTCGCGGGCCGCCGGGGGCACTAGGGGAGGTGGAGTTTCCTTCCGCATCTGCACGGTTCCAAATCCCACTTAATCTCAAATCCGACTCCGGCCTGATTCAGCTCTGGCGGCAATTCCCACCTGGTGCACCTCTGAGGCCCCGCCCCTCTTCGGAGGCAACGGTAACTACTTCTCGCGAGAATTTCTACTACGCTTCCAACCTGCTGGACAGGCCTTCGCAAGTTTTCAGCGCGGTGCCTCTTCTCGCGAGAGTGGGGGGGGGCGGACTAGAATCGAAAGGAATGATGGTCTGAAGTTCTCCTCTCGCGAGATTTGCCTGCGACCATCTTGCTCTTGCTCTTGACCAGTCTCTGGTCGGGGTCATAGGGACGCTAAGACCGCTTCCTGGACCTTTGCAGACCATGCTGTCCCGGGTGGTACTTTCTGCCGCGGCCACAGCAGGTGAGTGCTGTAGAGCCAGGTCTGGGTTATGAGGTGGTTGGGAGGAAGCGAATCTAGGGAATACAGGGAGTGGAAGCGGGTGCAGGGAGGCCCACTGACTTTGGGCCCTGAAGGCGGAGCGGGACCCCGGGGAACGGGAAGAGAGTGGTGCGTGGCTTCAGGGGTCGGACTCCGCGGCGACCGAGGAAGGGGCAGGCTCGATTTTACCTCGACTTTGCTGACCTGCGCGTTGTATGTCTGCAGCACCCTGTCTGAAGAACGCAGCGCTCCTCGGACCAGGGTAAGCGTGGGGAGTGCGGTGCCCCCTTTACTTTTTCACCTCTTGATTTGTTACTCTTAGCTTGGGGCTGGAAGTTACCTTTCTAAATAATTTGATGTACTCATAGCACCTAATGACAAAGACGAAAAACTGGCTTTGATGTCTCCTAAGCCCCGCCTCCACCCTTGTGACCTTCAGCAACACCGAGCTGCCACAGCTAGTTACTAAGTTATGCACTAAAGGTTTTGTTCCATAAAACAGTGAAGCATGTTGTTTCAACGTCTCCTGGATTCCTACTGTTTACTGCGGGGCCATAGTGGTCAGATCACTTGGTGATTCTGTAAATACCTTTCTTACCTCTCTTATAGCCAAAAATGATGAGTAAGGCTGACTGCCTACCTTCATGGAGCTCAAACTCAATCTAGGCAAAGAATCAGCTGCAGAGTAGTGACTTAGAGCGAGTTCTCCAGAGGTAGGACAGGAGATACCTGACCCCTTTGCTAGCTGTGTGACCTCATTTTCCTCATCTCCAAAATAGAGGTGATAGTGATACAGGAGTAAATACAGCTTCCCAACCTGCTAGATGTGCTCAGTTCATGTTCCTCAAATGGAAGAATGAATTCCACAGGGCAAAGATTGTTAAGAGTAGGGAAGGTTTGTTGGGGACTAGGAATAGCTCCTGAGAGACAGCAGAAACCCTGAGTGGGTTGCCACACGGCCTTGCAATTCAGAATTACTTATAGGCAAGCACAGAACAAAAATTGCTTAACTGTTTAGTGGCCGCCTATCACAGATGACTCTGGATCTTAAATGATCGATTAGGTCTCAGGCTCGGTAGTTCAGCTCCAGTACAGTTCTTTCACTCAAGAGTTTCCAGTAAACTGGGATCCCTGAAGGAATGGATTAATGTGCATTGTAACTCTCTCAAAATTCAGAATCTTAGTAGGGAGTAGGTTGCATTCAATGCTGCCTGAGGAAATTCATTCGTTGTTTAAAATCCTAGCTCAATTTTCTTAATTTTTATGAGTATGGCTGGTCACCCTACTCTTTCTCAGGGCCTTGCACTAGCTTGCTGCTTTACTTATAAGCTAACTAAATAAACTCTCTCCTGTTACAGTATTTTATGGGCTATCAGAATTAAGAAACAACTCCTGTGGTGGGGGAAACAGTGCTTGGTACATAGTCTGTATTTAGTTACAATGACGGTGAACCTTGTAGAGACAGCTACCCAAACTGCAGCCCAAAACCCAGTTATTGCAAAGTGCCAATGCTGCAGTTAAACCTGAATATTGAGATTTTATTTTAGAAAAACAACTCAGGCATTAACATTTTTTGTCCTAAAAGAAAACAATGTGCATGCCATAGATTTGCCACGACTGACTTATTACGTGTTAGCAGCTGATAAAATTGTTTCATAAAACGTCATTTTTAAGATTTCTTTTTGTAATTCCAAATTTAGGCTTAAACCTATACTTTGAGAAGGGACTATCATTGATATATGCTTTTGTATGCAATAAAATGAGACAATAATTGGCTACAATTCATCAGAGAAAAAAGACTCCATACAGTAATAAAGGATCTAATGATATATAGGAGATTAAAGGAACATGCTTGATTTTCTTACTCTTATCTCCAGTATGTCAGCAAGGCTTCTCCTCCAAATTGTTTTGATCCTGATCACTTCTGCTACCACCACTACTGTAGGGAAACCACCACCAACTTTTATCTAAGCTGTTCCAGAGGCCTGTTAACTAGTCTTGGCACAGCAGAGCCCATTTTCACAGTAGCCAGAGGGATTATGTCAGCCTCTACCCAAAAACCTTCAGAGCCCCCATCCCTCTTGAAAAAACCCAAACAGCTTAATCCAGACAACATGAATTGATCCACCCGACCTCTTGACCATTGCCTTCGGTTCTCTTTTCAGCTCATTTTTCAGTTATACTGGCCTTGCTGTACCACCTCTGCCAACTGCCGGGCTCATTTTTGCCTTAGGATCTGTACCCCTGCTCCAAGTCATTGGCTCACATGTCCTCTAATCTGCCAAACGCCTTTCCTGTTCCCTTGCTCTGTTAGTCACAGTACCTACAGCATGTGAGATTCTGTACGGAAATACCCGTCTCCCATGCACTATGAGATGAGGATGTTGAGCACTGGGACTTGGTTCATTGCTAGGTTCCCAGCGCCTAGCATGTGTAAAAACTCAAGTGCTTTATTGTTGAATGATTCCTGTTAGCCGAAAGTTGGGGACACTTTCTTGGGAGATATGCTTCAAATGTTCTGAAGACTGATGTGATTTCCCATCATTTACTGAAAGGACCAGCATAAAGCAAGTTTTTGCTTTGGGGAAATATAAGCAGCTCCATATGGGTGGAGGTAGAAAAAAGGAAGAAGTCATAAAACGTGGTTTCTGAGCTGAGTACATTGTATTCAGGAGTTTGTGTAGGCAGGTAAGAGTGTATTAAACAGTTATCAGGTCAAATTTGCACTTGTAGCAACATTGGCAATAATATGAAGAGTCTAGGTTTATGGGGTATTTGACCAGAAGTGGGGTGATTAAGTTTTGACTTGTTGGCTGAGTTTAAGAAAGCAATCAAAGTTTTCAGCTAGGGGAGAGGAACCTTTATTGAAGAAATCTTGAGCATGACTTTCAAATTCCAAAGCTTGAGATAGGTGATGTACTAAAAAGCATAAACAATACTCAAAAGGAAGATATAGCTCACAGCAGTGGCCAGAAGACATGATAAAGGTGAAGATCAACAGCATACAGCACATAAAAGACAGTTGCAGAAGTGTATTGTTCAGGCCAAAGCCAATAGCCAGAGGCTTAACCAGCAGCCCAACTGTAGTATCGGGGGACAGGGAAACAGTGAGGTAGAGTATCTCCAGAGCAGGCTCAGCTTGATCATCAGATGATCAACGCTTTGTGCGCTGCAACAAAGAGCCCAGTGAAAGCTTCCCTGTGAGGTGAGTTGAACCCACAGCAGAGTACTGGTGGTGTTTAGTATCCTGCTGTCCCCAGGGAACGTCCCAGATAACAGCTTAACCAGCAGGATTTGTCGAGCCAAGGTCTTGCCAGACATTGTAACCCAAAACTCACAGCTCATTCATTTTTTACTTCTTTGCTGGGACGGTCTCCTGTAGACCCTTCTGCTTAGAAAGGGCCCATCTCGGAACAGTCACTTCCAGCCCATTTGTGGGCCACAAATTCATTTTGGACTTAAGTCTGAATGATGAAAATGGCAAAGCTACTGACATAAAGAAGCTTACAACACAGCAGGTGTATAATAGCTAGCTACTCATTACTCGTTTTATCATATGAGCTAGGCATGGTGGCACATGCCTGTAATTCCAGCACTCGAGAGGCTGAAACAGGAAGATTGTCACAAGTTCAAGACCAGCCTGAACTGCGTAGCAAGACCATGTCTCAAAAAGACCATTTTAAAAAAAGAGAATTTTATCAGATACCAAACCACTCTGAAAGTACTACATATATTCAATCCTTGCAGGAAGCCTTCAAAGTAATACAGTGTATACCCATTTTATGTAGAGAAATGTGAGATTGCAGAAGTTTAAGTGGCAGGTCTAGGATTGTAACCCAGAGGGTCTGCTTGCTACAAGGTTTGTTTAGTGCTATAAATAGAGAAAATGCTGGACAGGTGATCTATAAAACTAGAAAGTACAGGTAGAAGGTCATATATGGCTTTGAGAGTGCTTAAGTCTTTGCCCTTGTCACATTTAACCTTCCACCTCCTTTTTTTTTAACCTTCCACCTCCTAGTCCATGCTTTTTCCATTGTGATATGGGAAACTGCCTGGTCCTCATCCCTATTCATTGTCTTCACAATTTGTTCGTACATTGTGTTTTATTTGAAAAATAGGTCTTAAGTTTGTGCCATTGTTGCCTGTAGGGTATTGCAGGCAACAAGGATCTTTCACACAGGGCAGCCAAGATTTGCCCCTCTACCACCTCTTCCAGAACGTGGTGGCAAAGTTCGCCTTGGGCTGATTCCGGAGGAATTCTTCCAGTTCCTTTATCCTAAAACTGGTGTAACAGGTGAGTGTTGCGTGGTCCGTTTAATAGTACATTTGGATTGTAAAAGAAATTGCGGAAGTGAATCAGTTAGCAGTTGATTTGGTGGTTCTTATCTGTGCGTGAATTTGGGGGGATTTCAACTTAATTTTATAGCATTGTTTCCATCTGTTGATGTTTAGTGCCAGGCACTGTTTTAGGCATTAAGTGATGGGCTGGGTACCTGCCAGTGTGAGGTTATCTTGTTTGTTACTGAACTGGACCTGCCCCTAGGCTCCCCGATTAAGTTAGCATCCTGTCTGCTGCATAGTTCCTTTCCTGTTGTGCCTGATTAAGTTTAGGAGTTTTTTATTTCACAAACTGCCTGGTTTTGTTTTTCATTGGTGGGTATTTAGCCCAAGACTTTGTGTGTGCTTTGTGTATAGTTCAGCTGTACCACTGAACCGCATCCTCAGCCCTATACTGCCTTGCTATGACCGGGGAATACTAGAAATCAGAGAACTTTTTAAAATACTACAGTGGCCTAAAGTGTTTCCTTAACTGAAGTTGGAAGATGGTGTCCTTACATCTCCAGATGATAGAAAAATGTTATATACCATCAGGCTTTCTTGACAGATTCGTATTTAAAATTATCTACTAAAGGCAGTTTGTATTACCAAGAACTGTTATGGCTGGCTGTGGAGGTATACTCTGGTAGTCCCAGTACCCAAGAGGCTCAGTTAGAGGGCAGTCTGAATGACATAGCAAGACCTTGTCTCAAAAACAAAAAGGGGGGGAAAGGAAAGAACTATTGAGACTGTGTGGAAAATCTGGATAAAATATATTTGGGACTGTTATTCTTTTACTTCATAATACACGCTCACATTCTGTGTTATTAGTGTTACTCAGAAACACTGCAAAATGCTGCCCTAAAGGCCTTTTTGCTTATGAGATACATAGGAAGAGCCTAAAGGAAATGTTTGTGTCCTAAGTCCTGAATCATGCTTTATGTCTTCAGGACACATGGCCTGTTTAAAGAAAAAGGTAAGTATATTTGAAGCATCATAATTAAGGGCTGTAGTTTCATCAGCTCTGAAAAAGCTACCATCCCCATTTGTGAAAACTAATTTCAGAAATCACTTTGATTACTATTTCTTACGAGTTGTAGAGTTAGGATATAGTTTCCTTGAATCTGGATCTTAGTTCTTTCCCCTCTGCCACATTGCTTTCAGTCTGATACATTGTCTTTGGATCTGGTTATATCAAGTCATTTTTTAACTTTATCTTCAAATGGATGTAATAGTGTCTTTATATATTCCACCTTTTAGGCATAGCATAAAACAACTTTTTCTTTTTTTAGGACCCTACATGCTTGGAACTGGACTTATCTTGTATTTTCTGTCCAAAGAAATATATGTGATTAGCCCAGAGACCTTCTCTACCATATCTGTAGTAGGTCTGCTTATCTATGTAATAAAAAAATACGGTGCCTCTTTTGGAGAATTTATTGATAAGCTGAATGAGGTAAGAATCAAAGTGTATTTTCCATTTTAGATTGTAGTAGAACTAGGAACGCCATCTAGTGATAGTTTTGATATGAAAGTTAGAGAAAGAGCATGCAGAAATCTAATTTTAAAGATTGTAGCTATCAGTGTTAGTTACTAGTTTGAGATCAGTCTTTGTAAGTCAGCTAAACTTTCCAGCTTTCCCGTAGTTTTATTCAAGAAGTTACATAGCTCTTCGGGCAGTCCTCCGAGGGTTCATGCATTACTGTCCGTATGTGTGTTTCTTTGTAGGTGCTTCACAAATCAGTATAATTTTGAGGAAGCATGAATGCAGTCTCATTTTACCACTCTGGGTGTTTTCACTGACTCTTATTGTTAATATATTTACAGGATCAAATTGCCCAGCTAGAAGAGGCAAAGCAAGCATCTATAAAACAAATCCAGGATGCAATTGAATTGGAAAAGTCCCAGCAGGCTCTGGTTGAGAAGCGCCACTACCTTTTTGATGTCCAGAGGGTAGGTTTCAGTGGGCTCTAAGGAGAATGAAGTTACTCATTCTGGTTTTTTTTAAAAGAAAACATAATAGACTGAGTGTAGCTAAATGGTAGAGCATGGGCCTAGTCTGTGCAAGACTAAAAGGAAAATAGAGAAAGCAAGAAATTTTTATGAGGATTACGTTATATGGTTTTTTATTCAAAAAAGATGATTTGGGTATAGGTTGGCAATTAAAGCTGCTTAGACATTTAAAAAGTCAAGTAGAAAAAGAATACTCTAAAATTAGAAGTATTAGAAACTAAAAAGAAAACCACATTTTGGATCCATGTAAAAGTAAGTTATTAAGTTATAGCTTATGGAAAAATAGCTTGCATTAAGAAAAGCCAAAGGTGAAATGCATTCTCTGTGTATCTATTTTTTATCTGCCTGGGGTTTTTGTTTGTTTGTTGGAGACAGAATCTCACTATGCAGTTCAGGCAGCTGTTGTGTAGCCTGTCTCGGCCTCCCCAAGTGATGGGATTATAGGAGTGCACTACCATGCCCAGCTATCTGCTATATTTCATTCATGTTTGCTATAAAAAAATCTTGTTTGGCATATTTTATATACAAAATCTGATATTTTTCACAAAGCAAATTCAAATAGTAGAGTGTCTCATGTTCAAAGCATAGATTCTAAAATATTTAGTAAGATGTTCAAGTATTTCATCATTATTTGAGTACAGTGTTTTGGCTTAACTTAAAAGGTGCTCTCACCCTGAAATATTGTAGCCCTTGCAATGAAAATGTGATGCTAACAGTAAGCACTGTCAGAAGTACTAAAGATCCGGGCCTTTAGTCTGTGTGGTCTCAGAATTCCACGCATCAGAATTAGTATAGGTTTCTAGACCCATTCCAAAATATGTGGAATCAGAAGCTGCTAGGAGCTTTCTGAAAATCTGTATTTCTTGTAAACAGGATTCATAAAGATCTTAAGCATATGAACATTTAAAAATTTCAGAAAATGCTGAAAGCTTTCTATCCATATTCAGATTACAGCTGAACAATGCTGTCTGTTTGCCACACAAACATACAGCCAAGTAAATACATACTGGCTTTTTGAAACCTAAATTAAAACATTTAGGGTTTTTTATAGATCAAATCATACTTTTTGTCTATGAAGTGTTTAGTAGGTTATTTGTTGAGTTCTTCCTCTGTGAATGCTATGGTTGAGGCAGGGTGCTAAAAATACATAGCAGAAACAAAATTTCTGCATTCCTGGGGTTGACTTTCCTGTTAGTCATTGGGCGAAGCCCAGAAAATGATGAGTCAGGTTTGTTGATGGGTAGGTGGTGAGTGCCAGGAAGGAGGTAAAGTGGTATCAAAGCAAGGGGCTACAGGACACGGGGGTGACTGTTTCATAGGGCAGTCAAGAAAGGCCTAGCACATGATCATTTAAACAGAGTCCTGAAAGCAGGGATGCTAGAAGCTGGATTTCTAGTGAAATTATTCCAGACAGAGACACAAAAAAAAAATATATGTTTAGTTGCTATAAATAAGAGGCAACCTAGGTAAAGTGGAGTGTGTGAGAAAATAAAAGGATGCCAAAAAGGTAGCCAGTGGCTAGAAAAATGTAAAGTCTCACTGGGCGTGTGGCGCGCCTGTAACCACAGCACTGGCAAGGCTAAGGCAGGTGGACCACCATTAGGTCAAGGCCATCTTATTCTACATAATGAGCTCAAGGCCAGCTTAATCTGCCTTGCAGAATCATTCTGAAAAATGAATAGTCTTCAAGCAATGATAGCAAATCATTTTAGAACCCAGGTGCCAAACTACAAGCCAAACCTCACTTCAGGTAAGTGCCAACACTACAATTCAGCCTGAATAATGAGGTCTTATTTTAGAAAAAAATTACATTCATATCTTTTTGGCTGGCCTGTAATCCCTGCGCTTGGAGGCTGAGGCAGGAGGAACACTGAGTTTGAGGCCAAGCTGAACTACTTAGGGAAACCCTTGAGAGGGGAGAGACAGAATGAGAATCGTTTTATTCTAAGGAAAAAAAAAAGGTTCATCATCACTCTGCGGCATCTGTAAGCACAGGCGTACTCTCCCTTAGGTGTCAATGCTTTGGTCAGTTTTGGCTGCATTGACGTGAGGTGCCTCTCAGAGGTCCTTCAGAGCATGGGCTTTGTGTGTAGCGCAGCTCCCAGTATTAACATCTTGACTTACTAGCTCTGTAATGAGTAAGTTCCTTTACTTCTGCCTCAGTTTCTGCTCCAAAATGAATATGAGTGTCTATCCCTTAATGTAGTTATGAGATTTGAATAGCATTTTAGCAGATATTTGCACACAAGTTCAATAAAAATATGCAATATATACAGCATTGTTTGTAGTAGAAAATGGGAATCTAATCTGTTACTAGAACTTGGATACATAAGTTGTAGAATGCTAACATAGTGAAGTTCAGGATAACTTAAAATTGAGGTGGGCTTGCATCTCATGATAAAGGTGATGGATGTATGCATGTGCCTGTTAGGTTTATTACACATCTGTGGGCAGAGAATACAAGAAATTCAGGAAAAAGTTGTAACCTGTAGTGGTGCAAGAGGAGTTGTGTTTCTTAATACCTACACTTGTATTTTTACCATATGGTATTACAACTTTATTGTACACCAGTTATTTATTTAAAAGAATTTCATGTAACATACAAGAGAGAAATACAGCATTCTAACTGTGAAAAGCTTCAGAATGAAAGAAGTATTGTTTAAATTATGCAAGCAGCATTCATCCTTTCTTGTTTTTGTCCCAGAACAACATTGCGATGGCCTTGGAAGTTGCTTACCGGGAACGGCTGCACAGAGTATACAGGGAAGTGAAGAATCGCCTGGACTATCATATCTCTGTTCAGAACATGATGAGTCGCAAGGAATAAGAGCACATGATCAGCTGGGTGGAGAAGCAGGTGGTGCAGAGCATCTCTGCGCAGCAGGTACGCCGTGTGTGCAGCTGCCGGGGTTGTGCTGGGGTTGTCTGACAAGCGTCTGCTAATGCTTGATAAGGGGGAGGTAACTAAGAATCTTCGGCTTACAAATCGCAAGGTGGCCCTGGTTGGTTGAATTATTTTTGATGTTTGTAATCATAAAAGACACTACGCAGATGCTCTGACAGCTTTCCCTTTCCTTCAGAGTCCACTTAACAGTTTTTCACCTCATGTGTCAAAAAGTCATTAGGGCTGGCCAGATAGCCCAGCGGACTAAAGTGCCTGCTTAGGCAGAGCTCAAGAATCGGGGTTCAATCCCTAGCACCACAGGCCATGCTGGGCCCCCTCCCCCCCCAGGACACACTGAGATGGCGAACCAGACTGGACATGGTGACAAATGCCTATAATCCCAGAGCTTGGGAGGCTATAAAGAGGAGGAGCACTAGGAGTCCTGTATACATAGTAAGACCCTGTAGACCCTGTACTAAATAAATACAAAAAGTCATTGGCCTGTGTTCACATTCCATCATTGGGGTAGTACTACTCTACATATTTCTGTGTAAAACATAAAATAAGCCTCTTCCGTTTCCTATTCCCATGAGCTCCATTCTATGTCATCTTTCCAGCTTCTTTAATTCATGTGTCTTCAACAAAAATGTTTTCTATTATTTGCTTAAACTATTTTCTGAAATTCTGTTCTTCATTTATTTATGACCTAATTTCTTTTGTCTAAGATACATAGCCTATTCGGGCATTTCTAAGCATTTTTCTATATAACCTATTCAGAATTAGAAAATAAACAGGGTTTATGAAAACTGCAGGGTTTTTGTTGAACAAAGTACACTTGTTTGCATAAGAGTAATATATATTTATTATGTAACTTAGAAAATATTTTATGTATTTATGTAACTTAGAAAATTTCAATTTTTTTTAATTTATTTATTTTATACAGGGTCTCACTACACAGCTCAGACTTGTAGTGATCCTCCTGTTTGCAGGCTCCTCAGCGCTGGGATTGCAAGCGTGACCACCACGCCCAGATTTGGTCGCCAGCGTGGAATGTGGTGGCAGGGATCAAACCCCAGTCCCTGCATTTGCCTAAGCAGGCGCTTAGTCCACTGAACTCTCTTGCTAGCCCTCCAATATTTCTTAATATTTCTGTATTACTAATCTTTGTTCAATTAATCTTTTTCAAGGATTTGTTAGCTATACAAGCAAATAGCAAGAACAGATTGTTACAGCCAATTTCACCCATAAAAGCTGTAAGCCAGGGAATTTTAACTCCCTGGATTTGCTCTTAGAGTAAAGTGCATCTCCCTCTGTTAAATAATTTTTCCTCCAAAGTTATTCAATAATCTTACATACTAAGCCCGTATCCTTTTGAGATTCTGGTCTGGTAGGGATTATCCTTTAGCACTATGAGATACATATAGCTATCTATAGATATATATAGATCTCATCCTTCAGTGTTATGCGGAAGTCTAACCAGATTTCTTTCCTTATCACAGGAAAAGGAGACAATTGCCAAGTGTATTGCGGATCTAAAGCTGCTTGCAAAGAAGGCTCAAGCCCAGCCCATTATGTAAATGTGTCCATCCCAGTTGAGACTGCCAGAAACAGTTAACTAAGTGGAAGCTAGGCTGTGACAGACTTCCCATACTGTCTTCTGAAATCACAGTTCACTTTTCCTGAAAAAGAGCTTGGAGTTCATTTAGTGAGAACTAAATCTATTGGCCAGTCAGATGTTTCTCATCCTTACTCTGCATTTGAGTTGTTGAAAAAACACTTTGTTTTTATTAAAACTTATTACCTGAGTAAAGATTACCAAGTTATAGGTTAAATTTGTAATTAGTTCTATGATCTTACAATAAAGAACAATTGAAACAAAGCTTTTCAAAATCGATAAGAAATACCCTTTCTTTAATCAAAAGAAATATTCTATATCAAGTCTTCATTGACAATTGTAATTTGCTATGCCTGTAGAATATTAGAGTCAGTATGTCATAAAATCACTTAAGAATGTAGCATATGCCTATGAAAAACTCCAATCTAGTCCAAAGGACTAGATATGTAAGTTAGTGAAAAAGCATAGAAAACAACAAGTGCTAGAATGTGGAGGAATTGAAATCCTTGTATACTGTTGGAAATAAGAATGATAAAGCCAATGGAAAGTATGGCAGCACCTCGAAAGGATCAGTGCAGTCAACCCTGTGGTTCAGCAGCTTCCCTTCTGGGTATGTACTCAAAGTGAAAGGGAAGCCAGGTGGCAGTGTACAACTTTAGTTATAGCTACTTGAAAGGCTGAGGCTGGAAGATTCCTTAGATCCAGTTTGTGGCCAGCCTGGACAACATAGCGAGAACCTGTCTCAAACGTTGAAAGAGTGGTGAAGAGACTTGTACATGTGCATAGCAGCATTCATCACAGCAGGGTAAAACCTTAGACTGAGGTAGAGTTCCAGAGTGCTCTGCGAGATGAGCAAACATTCTTAACATTGTAACTTTATCAAGTGATGTGCAATGTGGGTAGGACATGACGCTGAACATCATGACCACAACTAAGCCATTGATTGTTCTCACTGTGATATATGGGTTATTACTCAACAGTAAGAGATATGGAGGCGATCTCATCCAAGGAGAAGAAAAAGGCTAAAGAACTCTCACTTTAAATGAGAGTGGGGAGGGACCGGTGAGATAGCTGAGCCATGTAAAGCACCTCCCATAGGCAGGCGCAGGGGACCACGGTTGAGCTGGCCAAGAAAATAAAAACCATATGAGATTGTGAGGTGTGTAAAATGTGGGGAACAGTGACATTTTGTAGAAAAGCATCATTAAGACCTGGGATATAAATGACATTGAATATAAATTCCTAATGTTAAAACTGGAGTAACAGATACATGTGAGATTTAAACCCATTCTAGTATAGGAGTTCATGAAAAGCCTCTAAAACAAGTTACAAAAAGCTTTTAAGAAGGCCCCAAGGTCTCCAGCACTACGCACAGCAAGCAGCTTTATCAAAGGGGATGCAAATCTGATTATGACACCCTTATTTAAGTACCTTCAGTGTAGAGAAAACAATCCTCTCGTAATAATGACAAGTTCTTTTTTTTTTTTTTTTTTGCGGAACCGGGGATTGAACTCAGATCCTTGCGTTTGCCAGTCAAGCGCTTATCCTACTGAGCCATCTCCCTGGCTTACAAGTTCTGAGGAACCGGCTTCTTCCTGCCTTTTCAACCTCATCTTAACCATGTTCCACTTCTCCCCACCCCAATCCCAGTGTCACCTCAGATACTTCCTTGCTTGTCACACTATGTTTAGGTGGATTGTCTGGTGATTTTTGGTCATGTTGATACTCTTTCTGACAACAGGAATTCTGGATATTCTGTTGCTTCCAAACTTTACCTCCCCATGAGTATATTAGGACTCCTTTTCACTTCAGATTTCAGCCTGTGTTTTCCCCTAGGAAGTTTTTCCTGTTTCCTTATATGCCAGGCATATATGGCACAGGACCCTGTTCCTTCCCAGCACAGGTAACCACAATCTACCACTCTCGTGTGGTACCAGCTTCCTTTACTAGTCTGAAAATTCATGATGGTAGGAAAAGGTCATTTTCCCCACATAATATCTTCAAGGCTATAGATGTTCAATACAACTCCTTAGAAGAAATAAAAAAATGAATTCTGAGCCACTGAGACTCAAAGACTTGAGACATAGTCATTGACTCATCCTATTTGGTTTCCCACAGCCAGATCCCAAGTCTCTGTCCTCCAGTCTTACCACAGCTGTGGTTTCCCACCATTCCAATGGCCTATACCCTCAATGATATTCAGAAGATTGTCATCACTTCTACTTTATTTCTTTGTCTCTTCTTTACCCACAATTTATCTTCTAGGATATGGTATGGTTTCCTCACCAACCATGTTTATCACCTTATATCCCAATCAAGAAACCTTTAGCAGTTCCTTACATTAAATATAGTCACATACCACACAATGATAAGTTGGATCGACTGTGGGCCACGTATATGACAGTTGTCCCGTGTGATTACACTAAGGCTGAGAAATTCCTCCCACCTAGTGACATCATAGCTATTTTAATGTCATAATGCCAAACATTACATCTGTGGAGAGATGAGTGTAAACCTACTTTCCCACTAACCATATGAAAATATGGTGCATATTATGGATTAGTATATATTACTTTATCATGGTGATACAGGTTTATGTACTTGCTATGCTATAATTTATCATGATTTTAGAGTATATTCCTTCTTGAAAAAAATAGCTTACTGTTAAACATTCCATGTTGTGCTGGCAGCAGCCTTGTACATCTGTCAATATGTGGCATTGCTGGAGGCCGCCTGGGGTGACTGACTGACCTCTACCACGTAGGCCTGTGCAAACACACTCTGAAGTTCACACAATAAAATGCACTCAATGCATTTCTCAGAATGTAGCCTCTTTGTTAAGCAATGCACAACGGTATACATTTGATTAATTTTAAAGACCCCCCCCCATCATGACTATTCTGCTCTTCCATCTGTGTATCTGTTTATCCCTTGCACCTTTACAAATGCCCCGATCTTTTTCTTCTTAACATTTATTATTTTGTGTTGTGAGTGTGTGTGTGTGTGTGGCCAGCTCAGCCCACCAGGGGGCGGGGCTGGCTGGCATGTGGTGCTGGGGGATTGTACCGCGGTCCCTGTGCTTTGCTAAGCTTGTTCCAAGTAGGTGCTTTAGACCACTGAGCCATCTCACCAGCCCCAATGCCCCGATCTTGAACCATGCTGACATTACACAGATAAGCTGCTTGACACTGGCCACCAGCCTTGGGCCCGGGCCACTCCACTCCTGGTTCCTTTCTTCTGCAGCCTTCCTTCTGTGAGGACTCCAGCTATGGGGCCAGCTCCAGGTACGCTGCACGCAGCCTTGCCTCATTTCCTTACCTCTGCTCCTCTTCCATTTCCATCCACTAACTCTGCCTCTGCTTGAATTGCAAACATTCCCCAGGCTCCGTCCTCAAGTAAACTCTGTTGTCAGCATGAACCCTGCTGTTGCGAGAGGCCTTCATTCCCCAAGGCCTTCTCCTACTCAGAGGCATTTTCCCTGCTCCATAGCTGGCGCTCTTCTTAGACCCCATTACAAGGGTCACTAATCTACTGCATACTTGTTTTTCATTCTTCTTTTCAATTAGATGGTAGGCTGTGGGAATCTAAGAATACCTCTGCCCTGGTCTCTGAAACATCCTCAGTACCTAGCTAGCAGTATGGCGAAGAGCATCCATCCAGTGAATACATTTGTGACTTTATGTTTTCAATGTTTTTAAATGAAGAAGTCGCCTATCCTCTGAAGGCGTCTCAACTCTAAATACACTTAACATCTGCAATGCTATTATAGGTAGCTGGTAATATTGTAGTTAAAGTAAATAATAAACACATAATTATAAAGTTATCCTGTCTCAGCTGGTATTCATATGTCAAAAGGAACAAAAGCCCTCAATGCTTTTGTAGGATTTTTAAAAAAATATAACACTGAGAAAAAAAGAAAAGAAAAAAAAAAGCCAGCCAAATAACTCAGCAGATTAAAGTGCTGAGCCAGGGGGCTTGATCCTGGGCCTGCCATGCCAGCCCCGCCCCTGGGGTACACTGAGATGGTGATTGAGAATGGGTGTGGTGGTGCGAGCCTGTAATCCAAGCATTTGGGAGGCTGTAAACGGGAGAATCACTATGAGTCTGATCTAGTAGTGTGACCCTGAACACCCTGTAGACCCTTCCCTGAAATGAGGAGGACGAGGAGGAGGAGGAGGAGAAGG
>NW_004524716.1:6864090-6868487 GCF_000260255.1 Octodon degus | reverse complement strand
TATATATGTATATAAATATATAACAGCCACTGTCTCGGTTACTTTTCTCCCATTGCTGGCATGAAATATCCAACACCCAGGATTAAGGAAGGAAAGGTTTATTTAGCCACAGTGTGAAGGTTTCAGTCCATACTTGGCTGGCCCCAAGGCAGACCAGCACATGGCGGAGAGCAGCAGCTCATGAGAGCAGAAAACAGCAAAACACCAAGAGCCAAAGGGAGGAGTGGCAACAATGGCTGCGGAGAGCAGGTCTGTCTCCTTTACGGTGCATTCTGGCTATCCGCCCCAGGGCGAGTGTAGCGCTCACACCTGTAATCCCAGCACTGGATCATGAATTAATCAAACTCTAGAAGCCTGCCCCATGACTGCATGAGGGTTTGGAGGGACATCGAGACACAAACTGTAACAGCCTCGAAGAGGAAGTCTACTTCCAGCCTGAACATCTTTGTGACGCATGGCCTGATGGTAGCAGCACCATGGTAGTAATCTTTATTTCATCATTTCTGGAAAACACAGCCAGTAGCAGAAGTGACAAATTCAGTCTCAGACAGCTACATCTTACGACCAGAGGCTTTCTTGAAAGGTGAATACATTTACTGCATACTTTAAATCTTGATGAAGTAATCGCTCACCAAAAGACAAAACAATCACCTAATTGTTAAGAGTTTTCTGTCATTCTTTTTCTTTGATGGGAGAAGGAGAAAGATTGCTTGAATGATTGCATTCAGTTGATGAATTTTATGGCAGTGAGCTGTATTCTCCGTTGTTATGTGAAACAGCATACATAGCACTGTTTCTTTTCTAATTTTTTGCTCTGTGAAACATTTGGCTTGTTAATTCACAGAAAATACTGTATGTTTCCTGGTTTTCTCAGCCTGGACTTATAAGTAGTTATTTCCCTGTAGCTTTATGGAATTCCTCTTTCAGGGTGAGACAGCCTAACATTGGTAGGTAACAATATTTCTTTGGGATGATTGTACATTCAGAGCCACGGAGGTGAAGGCAAGGGGATTTCTTAATTTTGGGGGGTACCAGGGATTGAACTCAGGACCTTGTGCTTTCCAGGCAGGAACTTCGGCCACTGAGCTACGTAACTGGCACCAAAGGTAAGGAAAAGTTTTACAAAAACCTGCCACTCTCTTCTTTTCCACCTCCCCAGTGTTAGGGTCTAGTGTGAGTTTATAGTCTTAGTATAAATATGCATCTCCACATTTAAAATTATTATATCCTATCTAATTTATAAATCTGTAATGTATAATATTATGTTCCACATATATTACAGCAATGCTTTGTGCATGTTGCTCTGCCAAGAGTGAGTGTCATGGCTCAGAATTTTCGCCAGAATTTCTTGTCACTTTTCTTATCCATCACGGGATCTAAGATGTGGACCCCTGTTTTCTCACCAAGTAGAGTTGCAGCCCTGACACTGATCTGGACTGCTTGCTTGCATGGGGAAGGCACTGGGGACACTGCAGGGGAAGTAGCGTGAGAAGGGGCACATTCACGGGTGCCTTCTACGTTCTTTTGCAGATCCCTCTACGGCCGCCCCAGTGACCAGAGGCCGCCCCAAGCAAGTGAGCATTCACCAAGATCAAGTTGGTCAGCTTACTAGGCACTGCCAGGGAAAAGTGAAGTGGGTACATCAGACTTGACTGACCCTCAGTGTTAATGTGATTCATTCATTTTCTCTCAGATTTACTTTGACTCAATGCTTATGAAGCAAAATCATAGTTTTGATTGGTATCATTACTTGTTGACAGAACCCACTGGTTCCATTTCCATGTTCCTTGTGCCAGTTTATAGGCCACTCTGCTCTGCATTGCTTGGTGGGCATCAGTTCTGGAGAAATCATTCAGTTCCTGGTGCCCTAGTAAGACAAAATCTCCTGGACAGGCACAGCTGCGGACTGGCTGTAGAGTGGCAGCAATAAGATACATAGTCTCTGACCAGAAACGGGACTTGAACACCTCCGACTTGCTTCTCTCGGATTGTTTCTGCCCTTTTATTCCTACCAGTCTCAGAACTGACCCCTCATCTGCCTCTTCCTTTCCACCCTTTCTACGAGGAAACTTTTTTACTCCTAGGGGAAGACAGTATGAGAAAAGGTCCCTCCACATGCCAGCCCGACATTGGTGAGTTCAGAACAGGAGCTGCTACCCGCCTCCCTGCTAAGTTAAAATGAACTAGAGCTGCAAGAGGGCGGCACTGGCCGGTGCATCTCTGAAGCTGGAAGAATCAGATTTTTCCATGATGCGCAGTCTAATGCCACCATCAGCAAAAAGGGAAACGAAAAGAACTGCTGGCCCTCCGATGGGAGTAGACAAGCTGGGCAGTTGGGGAGAATCCATTCTTGCTCCCCTCTTGGCACCATCGGCATTAGGAAAAGCACCCTGTGGCTTTTGGCTGGGCACTGTTAACAGCTATCCTGCAGACAAACAAACAAAAAGAAACGGGAGTTTTCAAGGTCTAAGCGCTGGCCTCATTGTGGGCTTTGACTTCCTGGTCTGGGCTAGAGGTTTTGGGAGAGAGCCGCATGCAACGTTTTCTTCATTTAAGAGACACACAGAGCTGTAGAACACGAGGATGCTTGATTTCTGTAGCTGGCTGTCATATGGTCCAGTACAAATCTTCATTTTACAGGACCCCTGTTATCTGACCAAGGAGAGTTGCAGCCCTGACACTGATCTGGACTGCTTGCTTGCATGGGGAAGGCACTGGGGACACTTTGCAGGAAAAGTGGCATGAGAAGGGGCAGATTCACCGGTGCCTTCTACATTCTTTTGCACATCTCTCTATGGCAGCCCTATTGACCAGAAGCCACCCCAAGCAAGTGAGCATTCACTACCCCTCTTATCCTGGGCCCGTGGCATTGGATTTTGTGTTGACAGCTTTGACTTTGGAACTTGGGGAGGGAACTGTGCAGAGAAGGAGCCAGAAACAGTGGAAGCACTAAGCCAGTGTTTGCCCTTCAGAGTGTAGTTCTTGGCCCCAAGCTTCAGGACATCTATGAATCTTTTAAGCTTGTAAAATGCATATTGAGGGTGAGATAGGGAGAGTTCACAGCTCCTACTCAGGGTTCAAATGGATCTAGAACTCAAAAGAGAATAGTTGGCAACCAGTGGGTGGAATGGAAGTCCACTAGCCAGCGGGAGAACTAGCTCAGTGGCTGATCCACAGATGAGAAAGGCTATATTTGGCTTCTAGGAAAGGCTCTCAACAGTCCCAGCAGTTTACCTGCTCCCCGTGTCCACCCAAACAGCAAGGAACACTTGATCATGGCTTTTAAAATTTTCGTTGGGGTTTTACCTGCATTGCTGCCAACAGCTTTTATCTTCTTCATCATAAAGTGCTGCAGAAAATGTAAGTGGTTTCTGAGGAATGGGACAGCCTTACTTCTCTGTCACTGAGGTCAGAAAAAGTCAGGAGGAAGTAACAGGAAGAGGGGAGAGAAATCCTGCTTGGCCCACGCGCTCAATAGACTAGAACCCAAATTCCTTCCCTTCCTTTACTCCCTGCCTCCACCCCTTCCCACCACCCCCCAGCCCCAGCCCAAGATTGAAGGGAAAGGCTCCCTTTCCTTCCGGACCCACAGGTGAGACTTATCCATAGCTCTTCTCTCTGGCTATTGTCATTCCACTCCCCAGGGTCTGGATCCTTACTCAGCCTCCTACCAGGGCAAGGCCACCATGTCACTTCCAGGCACTGAAGGGCCACTACATAGGCATTTCCTTCTGTCTTCAGCATTACTGACTGGAATAATAATAATATCTCTTTCTAGAATCTGGGCAAACAATTTTTTTTCCCTAAAGATTTCTCTTGGTCTCTTTGGGTCCCCTGTGACTGAAGCTTTCAAGTTGCTTCTAGAGAAACCTTGTGTTCCAAACTGAGTTCCTCCATTCATTCCTCCTTCCTCTCCCTCTGAAGCAGTCGACAGTACCAAAGGAGTCACTTATGCCTGCGTAACTTTCAAACCTCAGAAGAAGGGCGCAACTGCTTGGCTGTGAACCATTCTCCCCACACAGAACCCGTTGTATGCACTCAGCTCAGGCGAGGCACTCGCTCGCCCTCTCAGGTCTGAGGCTGCTTTATCTCATCTGCATCTTCTCATCGCTCTTTTTTTCCCCTACAAATTCGGGGCCACAGCCCATGGGAAGTGATGGCCAGAGCTGGGCCAAGATGTGATCTGACATCACAGAGGACGATCTGCTTCCCAGCAGTTTTGAAAATCAGTGCTCAGTCATTATCCCAGCTGGAGAAGACGGCTCACTCTCATGTAAACAGTCCATGGCCTCCGAGGGAACCCTTGTGTCCTTCCATGGACGAGATGCACTCCCCAGCATCGCTGATCGACTGGGGAGGAGTCAGCCAAAAAGACAATCTACCAAGAATATTATTAT
>NW_004524716.1:6854498-6863150 GCF_000260255.1 Octodon degus | reverse complement strand
AAGAGATATGCCTAGCAAACTTACATGAGAAACATGATTAGTCTGCACCTCAATTCACTCTGAATATCAGTGGATAGTCAGACAGACAACCCCATTAAAATATCAATAAGAACACTTTCACTAGGCAAATTTAGTATAAAGTTCTTATATAAGTAATAAAAAATCTAGAAAAGTTCTAAAAATAACAATAAAAGTAATATGAGATAGCTAATAATTAACTAAAAATACCTTATTTATTAAGCATGACTGGTTAAACCGATATGGTAGTGGCACATGACTAAATAATCAATAGAAGAGAGCAAATGGACCAGTAATAGACCAAAATATGTGAGGAAATTTTGAGTATAATGAAGACAGTCTGAGTGATTGTCCCTGGAATCCAGTATCTGGGAACTGAAGACCAGAGTAGAAAGGGATCTACTGGGCTGGAGAGATGGCTCAGTGGTCTAAAGCACCTACTTAGAACAAGCTCAGCAAAGCACAGGGACCGCAGTTCAATCCCCCAGCACCACATGCCAGCCAGCCTCGCCCCCTGGTGGGCTGAGCTGCCCCCCCCACACGAATAAAATAAAAAAAAATTAAAAAAAAAAAAGAAAGAAAGGGATCTACTTTCCTTTCTTGTAACCTTCTTGTAACCTTTGAAGTGTTTCACTTACAGTCTTGTTGAGGATCCCCAGGGGCCTCTCATCCCCCTATTCCCAAGCTGAATCCTGAAATAAGAAAAAGCACTCAGCAGACGGAAAACACAGTCTCATCTTTATTATGAACACGGATGACGCTGGAGAATACAGCTCATCCTGTAGCTGTGGAGAAGCAGGATTCAGAACACAGAGCTCCCGAGCTGATGCCGCTGGGGCTGGGCACGTCCACTTCCTTCTTTGCAACCAGTCCAGGGCACAGCCAGCCTCTAAGCACTTACACAACAGACCATTTGCTCTGTGAAAGGTGCGCGAAGAGACTTAAAAAAAGGAAGACGCGCCGAGTACGGACACCCACCTCCTGCTCCCAGTCACAGACAGGACGCTCCATTTGCTGGGGCAATCGCTGAGGACTGTTGCGTGGTGGAGCTCTGCTGCAGACAAGCGAGTGGGAGAGACGAGGAGCTCCCCCGACAGACCTCAGACCTCAGCGGAAAGGAGGAGAAATAACAACAACAACAACAACAACCAAACAATAATGCTGGTGTGTTGCTCGGTGATAGAGCACATGTCTAGCATGTACAAGTTCTTGGGCTTAATCCTCAGCACTGAAAAAATAATAAAACAAAATACATTATTATTATTATTTTAATGTATTTGGTACAATGTCTATAGGGTCTCACTACACAGATCAGACTCCTAGTGCTTCTCCTGTTTTCAGCCTCCCAAGTGCTGGGATTATGTGTGCACCACCACACCCAATCTCAATCACAGTCTCAGCACAGCCTAGAGGCCAGGCCAGCACAGTGGCATGCAGATGGTCAAACCCTGGTCCCTGCACCTGCCTAAGCAGGTGCTTTAGTTTCCTGAGCTATCTGGCTGGCCCTATTAAGTTTTTTTTTTTTTTTTTTTAATCAAGGTAAAGAAATGAAACTTCAAAGAAATGAAGTAATTCACTGAACGTCACCCACTACCAAGAGACAGCTAAAATTTAGAACATGTTCTCTGGCTTCAAAGTCTTTGGTTCTTGCACGCACACCGAGCAGCCCTGTGGCACTTACAATAGCAGGGAAAATGGAAAGGCCAAGTCAGGAGATGTAATCAAGAAAACATATTCTTTCTTAATAGAGCAGCAGCTTCTGGGCCTGGATGTGAAGAAGCTAGTGGGAAGGGGTTTGTTAAGGCCCAGGCTCTCTGCAGGAGTGAACAGGTCCAGGAGAAAGACCTGTTTGGGGAAATGGTCCTGTGATGAGGCTGAGGCACAGACAGAGCCGTCAGCCCCAGGAGGGCAGCAGAGCCCCAGGAAAGGCCCCCACCAACTGGCTGGCTGCAGGAAGCACACACTGGGACAGAGCGCAGCCGACTGGTGACATTGGACAGTTACGACAACCCAGAAGCCACAGCCTCTTTCCCTCTCAGGCCAGCATGTCGTCACCATAGCTACACAAGCAGGGGTGCGCACTGCCCTAGGCAGCCAGCTCTACATGAAGTAGTAAATTGTTCTTAATTAAATAACTGACCACAAATACCCATCTCTGACAAAACTAAGCCAAAAAAAGAAGATATGAATGAAGGACCATTTTGTATCTGTATATACAAAATAGGATAAATATACAGCTACTTTCTCTTAATTCAATGAGAAGAAAGATTTGTGTTTGAACAGGATATCATGGCTGCATCTTGTGCTATGAATAACTACTAGGAAGACAACATTATGCAATGTATTAATTGTAACTTGGGGCTGGTGAGATGGCTCAGTGGTCTAAAGCACCTACTTAGAACAAGCTTAGCAAAGCACAGGGACTGCGGTTCAATTCCCCAGCACCACATGCCAGCCAGCCCCGCCCCCTGGTGGGCTGAGCTGGCCCCCCCCACACACACACACACAAATAAATAATTAAAAAAAATAATTATTGTAACTGTCTTGCTAACCTGCTTTGAAACTGTCTCATTGCTATTTGTTCCTCAATAAAATCAATTTAAAAAAATAAATTAAATAAATAAATAACTGACCACAGATTCAAAAGGTCTTTCCTGGGCAAGGGAGGAGAAAAGTCTCTTGAACCCAGATCATGGAATCGCAAAAAATCTGAATGCTTCTTAGGGGGAATAATTCTCCAGCATGTCAGTCAATACTTCTGAAGATATCTTTATCCATGAGGTAAGACCTATGTCCTCAACTCACCTTGTATAACAGGATATCTGAGTGGACCCCAGGCTATTTGATATATGTCCACACAGAAGAATTGGGTTGGGTTTTGCTAGAAAGGAGAAAAGGGTACATTTGATATTTGATTTGAGATGCAGGCAGGAAAAGAAGCCAGATTGTGACCTACATATAGGCCGTCTATCCCTTCATTCTTTCCTGGAAGCCTGCTGAAGGGGCTGTGAGCTCCCTACCGGTGGAGGGGGAGTCAGGGTGGAGGCTGAAGGGACTGCACTCCTGGAAGACTGGAAGCCTGGCTCTGATCCCACAGAGCACGTGTAGAATCATAGCAACAGCAAAGCTCTGTCTCTGCGCTGCTCAGAGGAGGGGGTGGCCTGCGTGTTCTGAGGACTGGGCCTGTTCAGGATTACACTGGGGGGAGCATGGCACCTCACGGCGCAGGGTTCTGTGGAGACAAGTGTGTCAGAGGCTTGAGAATTCCCAGAAAGAGCAGGACCAACACTGTGCTTCCTGCTAGTCCACCCTTCCCATGAAATGCTATTCTAAGGGAGGAGAGGTGCTAAGTGAAGGTGAGAGTTTAGAGTGCTGGTAATCCTGGCTCTAATGACAGTATAACTTTACATGCACCCACGGCTATGGCATCTTGGTTTCGATGTGTGTTTCTGATGTGAATCAGTTTGTCACTCATTCTCCCTTGTTTTCTCATTGGCCAGAGCAGCATCTACTCATTCTCTCAGCAACTTCACATACCGGGCGTGATTTTTCACCTCCAATTTTTTCACCAAGAGAATTCAAGAACATCAGATTTATTCTATCTCTCTTCCTTTGGGTGACATGAAACAAGTTAAGAAAAATGAAGGAACTTTCCAAGCAATCTGTTCCCGACAATGCCCTAAGAGAAATTAGACTGTGGTGTTCCTTTGACACTGGCCAATGCTGTCTTGGCTGCCTGGCTACCGTTCTGCATCTCGCTTTCATTTCTGGCTAATCAGATGCGTGAGAAGTAAGGCGTGGAGGTGCTATTCGATTGCTGCCTCAGGGCAGTAGTCTACCCTCGCTTTTCCGCCTGCAGTGTTACCTGGCTGCAAACACTTGCTGGCAAGATTGTAGTTCTCCCAAGAGCCTGAGAGAAGAAAATCAGCTCTGTAGATGTGGGCCAGTTGTCACAGTCATCCTATTGTACCACCATAACTTTATTCATGAACAAAATAAAAGAAATCTTCAGTAATATCTGTTCAGTATGAGCTTTCATTGAAGTCAGGATACGTGGAACGTGCTTCAAAATTGCCTGTTTTGTTGGGCAGTAGAAAAAAACTGAAATGAGATCTATTGCCAACTTAACCATTTCTTCAGCAAGAGATACAAATTCTCTTTGTAGGGACTAAACAGCAAGGTTTGTTTTCAGGGATAAAATCACACATTATTACTGCAAGACTCATCACCAAGAGAAAAGTCTAGGTGCATTGGGCCGGCATTCACCTCTCAAGCTCTGATATGAGTACACCTTGCGGGACTGCTTCAGAAACCAAGGATGGCAGGCTAGAAGGAAACTGGGTTCAGGCCGCCACCTTTCAACTGCTTGTACGGAAGCAGGCCTCGGCTGAGAGGGGCTTTGTGCGCCTCACCAAAGAAGAACAGCATTTGATTACAGCATTCTGTCTCTCCTCTACTTGCTCTGACATGTTCCCATTTGCGTTTCTGTACGGTAGCTTGTCTTCGTCCTATTTTACATTCTGAGCTCCATGAAGACAGACACTATTTGTTTTGCTTGTCTTTGTGTTCTGAGCATGTAGTGTGGTCTAAGTTTGCTGAATGAATGACTGACTGAATGAATGAATAAACATAGGGCATATGGAAATAGGGTCTTCAATATAGAAAAGAGAGCAGCTCAGGGGCTGGGGAGATAGCTCAGTGGGATAAGCGCTTCCCTGGCAACAAGCGCAAGGGCCTGAGTTCAATCCCCAGTTCCACAATAAATAAATAAATAACTGCTTGAAAAGAGAGCAGCTCAGAGACATAAAATTTGCCTTAAGCCATGCCTTTAAAGAGTGACAATGGTGTTTTGGAAAAATACAGTGTTTCCAAAACTATACTGGAAGCATATAATTGTGTTCCAGAGAGAGTGGCTCTGGCAAATCTGAGAAAGGTGTTGCTCTGCCCTCACCCCCCGCCTGCGTGGTCCCGCAAGCTCCTGGAAGACAACGGAGCAGCAATGCCATGGGGCTTCTGCTTTGCTTTCCTAGGGGTCCTGGCTTGCTACAAGGCCAAAATGTTACAGAATGAGCAGGAGCATTCCAGGACTCAGTTTTGCATGTTAGCTTGTAGCCTCAGACCTTTGTGTTTCACTAATAGGTATCTCTAAATTTGTTTTATTTATTTATTTATTTATTTATTTATTTATTAGAGAGAGAGAGAGAGAGAGAGAGAGAGAGAGTGTGGTGTGTGTGTGTGGCCAGCTCAGCCCACCAGGGGGCGGGGCTGGCTGGCATGTGGTGCTGGGGGATCAAACCGCGGTCCCTGATGCTTTGCTAAGCTTGTTCTAAGTAGGTGCTTTAGACCACTGAGCCATCTCTCCAGCCCCTCTCTAAATTTGGTTTATCTCAATTTCTATACTCGGAAGAGAAGAGAATCTACTGTTCTGGCTATGCCTGCAGTCTCTTCATTGTCTAACATATTTCTTTGGCTTCTGAGCACAAAAAGAAAAGAGAAAATCTGCCAGCCAAAGTGTCCCTTCTGTCTGATGTTGCTCTGCTCTGTGTGCCCTTCAGGGCGCAGCAGAACTGCCACATGGTGGCATAGAGGATCCTCCAGACGTTAAGATCGGCCCTCATGTCTCTGACGCAGCCTCAAAGGGAAAGGTGTACGAATCACACAGTGGCTTCTCTTTATAGGAAAGGGGAGACCTGAAGATGAGTTTCTGTGGGGTAGAGGACTCGGGGCAGGAGAGTCCAAGAGGGAACTTACCAAGGGTGTTGGGATCAGGAGAAAGCTTTGGATGGTTTGAAGTTGTCTCACTAGACCTTTACCTACAGTCATTCCAGGGGAAAAGGAGACAAAGCTGAAGGGCCTCTTTCCTTCCTGAAGATTAAGGCCACAGCCCCTGTATCCATCCTCTCCCATTTGGACCCTCCTCAAGATTCCAAACAGGAGCCTCGGCCCCAGTCCCTCACAGTAAGTAAACAGTTTCCCCCAATTTGTGTGGGGCAGGCAGGTGGCATCCAGAAGCGGAACCAATAGTGCAGCTGGCTTTGGACGCCCCTCTTCCTGTCAGCACACACCTCTACTTCAGAAGGTGACAGTACTCTCTCTGTCCCCTCACATGATGCCTTTGTCTCTGTGAAGAAGGTATAATTTCTAGCCATGGACTGGCTGCATTGGCCTCCATATGACCAGACAATAATACGAGCAGTGTTGCATTTACTTATTTGGAAGCTGCCCCTTGACCTCTTGCATTTTTTCTACTTCCTGTCTACCCCTCCCCACAAATAGCCACTTACCTCTTCTATTCCTTCACTTCTTCTTGACAAATGAATGATTATAAAGATGATCCCCAAACCAGTCATCATTATGCACATGATCAGAATGAACATCCTAGAAGAAGTACAATTGATGTCACATTCCTTGATCTCACATTTCTTCAAAGGAACTGACTTGACTGCCTTCTGGTCCCCTATTTCAGATCATCTGCTCTGAGACCTGCACACTGCTGCTCCCAAGCAGGTTATAATAGTTCCTGACCACCATATTCTTTTACAATTACCCTCTCTTCTGAGCCTGGAGAACATCTGGCCAAACTGGGTCAATAAGCCTCTTCTTCAGAGGATGAGAATAGGAAAGTACAGCCTGACTGGCCAGTCCTTGGAGTAGAGGACAAACACTTGGGAACTATGAATGGATTTTTCCTTTGGGGCTAGGGGAAGAGAGAGAGAGAGAGAGAGAGAGAGAGAGAGACAGAGAGAGAGAGAGAGAGACAGAGAGGAAAAAGGAAGAAGATGAGGAGGTAGAGAGAAGAAAAGAAGGAAAGAAAGAAGGAAGGGAGAAAGAAAAACAGACAAAGAAAGAAAGAAAGAAAGAAAGAAAGAAAGAAAGAAAGAAAGAAGACAGGATAAAGCACAGAGAGAAGAAAGCAAACACACATAAAAGAGAAGGTAGCAAACTAGATTTAAAAAGAAGAAAAAGACACAAAGTTTGAACAATGCTCCTGATAATGTCTGGAATGGCAAGAACCCTGCCTGTGCATTTGAGCACTTCTCTTTCCTCATAATAAATGCCTCCTACTAATTAAAGGACCCAAAGGCAACTTCTATTGCTTACAACCAAGAGTCCTAAGCTACATTATTTTGAAAGATAAGATGGGCACATTAAGGACATATAGTTCAGGTGGAAAAGCAACAGGCAGCTGAAAACCAGTAGATGAAATCAATCATAGTATGGTGTTGTTGGGGCCCCACTCGCCACTCTCCGAACCCTCCCCTCCCAGGCTGATCTGTCTTCTGATTGCACTGACCTGGCACGATCCACCTTGCGGAAGCCTTTGGAAGCCCTGCAGCTTGTGTTCTTGCTGGCTGATGGATCTGAATCAGAGAGGATGTGCTGAGTGAGTGAGGCCCACAGTTGGGCCCTCCTGTGCCCTCCTACTGCCTTGCCAAGGCACACTTCCTGCCACGGGGTTTCACGCACCCATAAGAAGAGGTCTCTTTTCCAGATTTGCACAGAGACTCAAGCAGACTAGAAGGACGCCTTGCTTAGAGTGCCAGCCTGTGAACCATTCCCATAGGAAGGCGTACCTGACGTGCCAGAGGGCCAGTCTTATGCTTAAGGAGTGCATCATAGGTGTCATGACCACTACATTGTCCTTCTGACAGCCACTTAAACCAATGAGAAAAGTCTCATCATGGTCCCCTTATCTCCTTGGATAAGACTGGGAAAGATGGGCCACAGAGATAGCTCAGTGGTCTAAGTGCCTGCCTAGGCAAGCAGAAGGACCTGGGTTCAATCCCCAGTATCACATGCCATGCTGGCCCTACATGTGGTGGGGCACCCCTGTGACCCCAGCACTGGGGAGGTTGAAACAGGAGCATCACTATGAGTCTGAGCTGCATAATGAGACCCTGTACCAAATACATAAAGAAAAAACATTTTTTTTAATTAAAAAAGAAATACTTGGAAAGGTTTGTTTCATTTAAATTAAGGAGCACAAGTTTCATCTGAGGAGTTGGGTAGGCCTGCTCTCAACCTGAGCCTAAAATTCAAGCAGACTATACCAAGCAGAAGCACACAGAGCAGACGCACCACTGTCGGTGTGACGCTGCACTCAGTGAGAGGCTTGCTGCTCAATCAACTGCTGCTTGGCCAGGTGAGAACAAGCACTCCGCCTTCCCCACCCCAGCGCAGGGTGTGGTTCTGGGGTGGAGACTTCCCACAGTTCCCTTTGAGTCCTTCCGGTTTGTTTTCCTATTGGCATTGTGCTCCAGACTGGCCTAGGAAAAGACACCTCTTCTAAAAATGGGAAAGAGGGAAACCTACAGGAGAAGAGCAGAGAAACGTGTTACTTTCCATAAACTGTCTAATAGATGGAGACACAGGAAGAGGTGTCCAGCGAAGGCACTGTGGACCTCTGGAGAGTTCATGCCTTTTCGCATGTGGGAAGTTGCAATGGAATCAGGCTGCCTTCTTCCTTTTCTGTTCCTGCCCCCCTCCCCCTCTCCCTCCTCCCTTCTCTTCCCCCTCCCCCTCCCTTCTCTCTCTTTTCTTCTTCTTCTTCTTCTTCTTCTTCTTCTTCTTCTTCTTCTTTCTTTCTTTCGTCGTCGTCTACTTCCTATTGTTCTTCAGTATTGGGGATTCATC
>NW_004524716.1:6847151-6854398 GCF_000260255.1 Octodon degus | reverse complement strand
CTCCTCCTCCTCGTGCTTTTTAGTGAGGTTTATTTTTTGGTTTAGTAGCACTCGACTAAATCCCCAGCCCCCAGGCTGCCTTCTTCCTATGGGCTCCAGTCCCCAAGTACCTCCTATGGCCTGCTGGTGTTGACTGCATTCCTACAAGTAAGAGTGGACAGGGCCCAGGAGATGGCTCAGTGGAATTAGCACTTCCCTGGCAAGCGCAAGGGCCTGAGTTCAAACCCCGGTTTCGCCAACAAAAAAAAATAACAATTCCTTTTAGGGGCCGGGGAGATGGCTCAGTGGAATAAGCGCTTCCCTGGCAAGCGCAAGGGCCTAAGTTCAATCCCTGGTTCCACAAAAAAAAAAAGAAAGAAAAAAAGAAAAAGAAAAAGAAAAAAAAAAGAGTGGATGCTGGCTGGTTTTCTCACAGTATTTATCTATGTAAATGATTAAATTATGTTGACAAGTGTCCTTTTTTTGTGGCCTTGACCAATGCCAAAGAAGCTATTCTTCAAGACTCTAGACCTGAGCCAGGTGTGGTGGTACATGCCTGTAATCTCAGCACTCAGAAGGCTGAGGTCAGAGGTCAAGGCTACATAATGAGTTTAAGGCCAACATAACCTACAAAGTGAAATCCTGTCACAAGGGGGGCAGAGAGATAGCTCAGTGGAGTAAGTGCTTGCCTGGCAAGTGCAAGGTCCTGATACCTTGCACTTTTTATGGTACCACCAAACACACACATACACACACGTGCACACACACACACAAACAAAATTTAAAAAATGATTGATTCCAGGGCTGGGGATGTAGCTCAGTGGTACAGTACATGCCTGGTAAGCACAAGGTTCTGAATCTGACTCCCAGCACCCTCCCCCTAAAAAAAACATTCTAGACCTTCAGGGCTGAGATTTTATAACATGGAAGCCTTTCCAAATGCCAGACCCCGCTGGCCTCTTCTAATTGACATTGAACAAATGGGTGTAAGTAGAGGGAAATTTCAAGAGTACTTGAAGTCTCAGACACCCTCTTTATCTCCCCAAATCCCAAGTAATGCCCAACCAGCGCCATCAATGTCCACTCTATCCAGGAGGGAAGAAGAGACCCGTGCCCCCAAGGAACCCAGGAGAAGGCTGAGTTGGTGCTTGTGTGGTTTAAACTTGAGTCAACTCGACTGACTTGGGAGTGACAAAGGGGATTAGGAAAGCACCGTTCTGGGCTTTTCTGGCTGGATCATGGACAGAACGTTGGACACTATATCGAGTCCCTTGACTCCTCCCCATTGGCACGCTTCCTTGCTCCATTTCCTGGCCATCATGAGCTGAGCACTTTTGCTCCACTGTGCTCTTTCACTATGCTATTTCTGCCTGAGAGCCAACCAGCTGTGGACTGGATCCTCTCAAGTCGTGAGCCAAGATAAGCCTATCTTCCTCTGAGTGTGGGTGTTAGGTGTTCTGTCCCAGCAACAGGAAAGTAACTAACAGAAAATTGTACCAGAAGTGGGCTTATTTTTGTGACTATACCTGATAATGTGGTTGAGAAGCCCTAGAGCTGGTTTGCAGGAGTTTGGAAAGGTTTGCAGATGTCAACGAGAGAAGGTGCTGTATGCTCTAAGAATAGCAGGACTCAGAAGATTGGAATGTTGATAGGAATGTGGACTGTAAAGGCAGACTCTGGGAGGTTTTAGGAACAAGGATTCGCTAACAATTTGAATATAGGTCACATTTTTATACTCCAGCAAATAAATAAATAAATAAATAAATAAATAAATAAATAAACAATTGACATTTTGCCCATATCCTGAGGCTCTGGGAGGTTCAGATTAAGGGCAGTGAATTAATTTTCTGGTGGGGGAACTTTCAATACAGCCCATCATTTAGGCTGTGGCATAGGTACTACTGGCTACATTTAATCAGATTTATTTTGAGAATTGGGGACTAGGAGCAGAAGGTAAAAATTTGAAAAACTTAAATGTTGGTCTGAAAGAAAACACATGTAAAGTTAAGACTAAAGGAAGTGTGCTTGCCAAAGAGATTAGTGCCATTAAAAAGAAAACAAGAAAGTATAGGAACACAAAGATGCTCTTGAGATCATCTCAGAAATCAGAAATTTCCCTACTCACAGGCTCAAAGGTACCAACATTACATCTTTCAACTGAGAAGAGAGCCCCTGGGCCCTCTGCTTAAGAAGGCCCTCATAAGGAATTTGTTGGGCTGGGGAGATAGATAGCTCAATAGAATAAGTGCTTGCCTGGCAAGCACAAGGGCCTGAGTTCAATCCCCAGTACCACCAAAAAAAAAAAGGCATTTGTTCTCAGGGATTCATTTCATCATGCTCAGATACACAGATAGTCAAAAGCTACTGCAGCCATGGTCAAAGGGCACCTGGCTACTGCTTCCCCTGTCGTATGATACTGGTTTTACCAACATACATAATAGAACTGTGTGATGAAAAAGGCTTCCATCCAGATTTCAAAGAAAGGCCCAGGAGGCCAGGCAAGGACCCACTAACAGGGGAGTGTATGAAATTGAAAATGAAGCCAAAGGTGCAGTGCAGATCCCAGGAAGTCAGGAATACCAGGAATGTGGAACTTCTGAGGAAAACCACAGGTAGAGAGTTGAGCCAGCCCAAGAGAGAGGTCATATGAGATGCAACTAGCAAGGCCTCTGGAACTCACATTTTATCATAATGCACCCCTCAGTAACTGATACAGAACTAAATGACTTCATGTTTGGTCTGCTGGGTGTTGATCTTGCTTAGGTCCAAATCTCTTCTGTAATCTATTGCTCCCACTTGGAACGGAAATGTGGGGTTGTGTAATTTGGTTTTCGCTTTTACAGAGATTCACAGCTAAGAGTTTCCCTTGAGTCTTAGAACAGACTTTGAGTTGGATATTTGAAAAATGCTAAAGCTGTATAGACTTTGGAGAAGGGGTTATTGTGTTTTTGACTGTACATAGGACAATTGTAACATGTTAGGCAGACTTTTAAGGTGTTTTATTCATTTGAAGATTAAATATGGTTTAATGACATGTTTAGGTGTCACAGTGACAATGAGTGGAATGTGGTGGTTAAAGTTAATTGCATCAACTTAATTGGCTTGGGATCAGTACATCCCAAAAGAATTAGTGCTATATGCTTCTGGGTGTATGTGGCACATTTAGGCATGCTTTTAGGTACTATATCTGGCCCTCTGCCCCTTCCTCTCAGGAGCCACTCTGCTGCTGTTTCCTGGCCCCTATGAACTAAGCAGATTTACTCCATCCTGCTCTTCCACTTTGCCATTTGCACCACAGAGCAGCCAACTGTGGACTGCACCGTCCAAAACCAAAAGCCAAGGGCTGGCCAATTAGCTCAGCAGATTAAAGCACCTGCAACTAGGAGCAGGGTTTGGGGGTTCAATCCCCAGGCCTGCCATGCTGGCCCTACCCCTGGGGTGAGCTGAGACAGCAGTTGAGACTGGATGTGGTGGCACACGCCTGTAATCCCAGCTCTTGGGAGGCTGTAAACAGGCAGATCACTACAAGTCCGATCTAGCAGTGAGACACTGAACACCCTGTAGACCTTTCCTTAAAATACAAAAAAAAAAAAAAAAGAAAGAAAGAAAGAAAAGAAAAAAAAGTCAAATAAACTTATCTTTCCTTAAAGGTTGATGTCTGCTTGTTTATTTATTTATTTTTGGACCAAGAATCAAACTCATGACCACTCACTTGCGAGGCAGGAGCTATGCCACTGAGCTATATCTGCTCTCTGGTATTTTTGTCTCCATTATGGAAAAGTGACTAATACAGTGCTCATTGGCATCAGTGATTTTTTTTTTCAGAGCTGGGGATTGAACTCAGGCTCTTGCGCTTGCCAGGCAAGCACTTATTCAACTGAGCTACCTCCCCAGCCCCTAATATCAGTGAATTTTTATGCCATTGACAAGCACCCACTATGATAGGTTACTCAAATGGATCCCTGACAACATCTTTACCTCTCTCAGACAAAAAGCCATGGACTGGGGCTTCTCTATGGTCTGTTACAATCAACTCCATAAAATCCATGTCATCCTTTGCAAAGTTCCTCTGGATGCCGCACCAGTACCAGCCTGAATCCTCCTTGGTCAGGCAGGATACAGTGACAATGAGTTGGCTTCCCGTGTCCTTCAAGACCACATGGTCAGTGCTGTTGGGAGTGAAGGCAATGACATTGCAGTAGATCCGGAAGTAGCCCCGGCACCAGTACTTGGTATGGTCCTTATAGTGGGCATCATAGTTGCAGGTGGCAGAAGCTGTGTCCAGCACGAAGCTTTCCTTGACCTTTTTGTCCATGACCATGGCATCTGTGAAAACACACACACACACACACACACACACACACACACAATTATTCTTTCAATGAAACAAACTACTGTTCTTATCATCCACAGATCATTAAGAATTGGAGATTGGTTTTTGCCCTTCTGAAGTTGGTAACTGCCATGAGCTGAACAGTGTCTCCCTAAAATTCATGTTCAAATCCTAGCCCCAGTACCTCAGAGCGCAGCTATACTTTGATGTAAAGATTTTAAAGATGTTATAAAACCATAACCATATCACTGGGATGGTCCTTTACCCAACATGACTGGTGCCCTTATTAAAAAATAAAAGACTGAAACATAGGCAACATGGATGGCAGGATGACCGTGTGAGAACATTGTAGGAAGGCAGCCATTGACAAGCCAAGGAGTAAGGCGAACCTTGATCCTGATCTTCTAACCTCCATAACTGTGAAGAAGTACATTTCCATGATTTAAGTGCTACCCAGACTGGTATCTTGCTGCACCCCTATTAGAAGGCTACAGTAACCCCAGCGAAGTCTTTCTCCCTGGCTTGAGGGTATGTGACATATAGTAGCCTCTTGGAGCCCTGAAAACCCTGAGGCTTGCTGCCAGCAGATCAACTTTTCCTCTCTCCCAGTGCCTGGCTCAAAAAGACAAAGGTTTGTTGGGTGCTTCTGCTGGCTGCATAAGGGCTGAAAGCAACGGGACTCCAGTTCTGCCGTCGGGAGCTAAATATTTAGCATTTCTACCACGTGCAACCAGCATGCATACCTGTGTCATATCAGGATGTGGCAGTGAGAAAGTCATGGGCACCATGGCCAGCCTGGTTGTGTTGCAGAAATGGCCAAGGAGAGAGATGAGGTGGCACAGCATATCCCTTGCAGCCTTTCAGAAGTTTGGTGACTGCAGTATTGGCTGCTTCCATCCACACAGCCTCAGCCAGGTAACCCCCAAATGCTGCCTCAAATGAAGGGGCCAATCCATAAAAAAGGAAGCTCACATCCTAGATTTCATTTGTCCACATTGAAGCTCCACAGGGAAGAGCTGCGATCCTCAGTTTATAGGCAGAGACGTGACTGGGAGAGCAGAGCAGTAACTCGAAAGGGAATAGAGCTGATGGGTGACAGGACAAGGCTGGTCTTTGAGCCCACCTTTGGAGCTAGGCATGCACAGAAAGGGGAAAGTAGAATATTACCTATTCGAGGAAAGAAAGGCGAGAGGAAAGGAAATTTGGATAAGGTAAAAGAAAAAAGAGAACCCTCATTTTAGCCAAGGATCTCGTTTGCCACAACCCTCTTATAAAGGTGAAAACAAGAATTAATGGGGTTCAGGCAGGAGAGACAGCTCTATGGCCTAAGCCCCTGCTCGGTAAGTGCAAGAACTCAGGTTTGATCCCCAGTATTGCATGCCATGCTGGCCCTAGAAGCCCTGGGTGCACTGTGCCAGCCACTGAGATTGGGGGTGGCAGAGTATGCCTGTGATTCTAGCACTGGGGAGACTAAGACAGGAGGTTCACTATGGGTCTGAACTGCATAGCGAGACCCTGTATCAAATAAATAAATAATAAGGAACTAGTGGGGCTCTCCTTTGACTTTCCCACCCAACTGCTTAGGTGCTTTGAGCTAATAAGCAGGTGTCCAGAGAGAAAAGGAAAAGAAAACGCAAGGTTTTTGAGAAGGCCATGGCTTGAGGAGCAGAGATCTTTCCTCACATCTTACCTGAGAAGAGTGCCAGAGAGAGCAGAATGAACACCCTCATGACTGGAAGGAAGGGCACTTCAACTGCCTTAGACTGCTCGGAGCTCTCAGGAATCCTGTATCTGTTTAGGAGAAGCAGGTAGGTCTGAATGATGGTAGCTCGCCTCTTCCTGGGGAGAACAGTGCAGATGGGGAACAACTGAGTATACCAAGCAGTACCACAGTGTATCACCGGCCCAGCTGCGCAGCGCGCAATGGTGCCTCACCAGGAGGATGTTGTTCATGAACATAATTCACGAGGCAACTGGGAAAACCTGGGCTTCCAGTTGATCATCTCAACAGTGTGAACTACCACCTTCTAGAGAAACCCACTCTGGCACACAAGTCTTTGTAGACACTCAGAAGAGTGGACGCATGCACGCAGGTGCGCACACACATACACATATGCATGCACACACGCATGCACTCATGTACCATCATCATTACTGACATGCATTCACTGTGCACCTGTGCACACTGACAGTGGATTGAATATTACCAGAGGTCAGTCTTCTTGTCCGCCCACTACTCTTGGCCATCCAGTTCCTGTTTATATTCAAGGAATTCCAACAAAAACAGTCTGCCCTACCCAACCTCACTCCCACCCCCACCTGGGGAGTGTGGGTTAGGGGTGCCCACCAGCTGTCAGCAGCATGGCATGTCTAGAATCTAGAGCACATGAACTGATGAAGTGAAGTTGTTTGAGTGTCACCAGCCAGAGCTGCAGAGCCCAGACCACTGGACAGCTTCCCTGGGTACAACTGGACAAGTAAAGGAAGTCAATCCATGAGCACCAGTGGTGGCAGCAGTGCCTGCCTCCTACTGGGGCTCAGATGTTCTGGCCAGTATTATTAAAAGTTTAAATTGTTGGGTTGAGGGGAGGAGTTCAGCGGCACAACACCTGCCTGGCAAGCACAAGGTCCTGAGTTCGATTCCTACTACCGAAAAACAAAAATAAAACTCAATAATAAAAAGTTTAAATTATTGAACTGTCTTAATTTTTAAAATTTAATCTGGGTATCAATTATCACACCCCAGAGCTAGCACTTCTATCAAGGGCCAAAAGTAGACGGTTTTCTAGATTACGCAACACTATCCTCCTCTTCTCTTCCCTTCCCTTCCCTTCCTTGCCCTCCTCCCCCCCCTCCCCTCCCGTCCCCTTCCCTCCCCTCCCTTCCCCTCTCCTCTCTTCTAATAGCACCGAAAAGTTTTAATTTTTTAGTTATT
>NW_004524716.1:6820809-6847051 GCF_000260255.1 Octodon degus | reverse complement strand
CCTCTCCTCTCCTTCTCTCCCCTCTCCCCCCTACCCAGGATCTTGTTATATCATCCAGGCTGACCTCAAATCTATAGTGATCCTCCTGCCTCAGCCTCCTGAGTGCTGGGATTATAGGCAAGCATCACACGTTTGATCCCCTCTTGAGAAAGAAGAGCCCTCCTCAGCTCACATAACTCACCATCTGGACCAGCAACAGGCTTGCATTGTGTACCACTGCTCTGCCTTGTGCCTAGATGTCCCCACAAGGCCTTGTGTGCTCATAGGACATACCACCCAAAAGGTGGTTAGCTTGGGTGGAATATAAAGGGACAGAAGAGACAATCTGCTTTGCTATCTCACTGCTTTGCTGTCTCTTGGCTGCCTGCTTTTTCATGAATTGTTTTTCCTCTGCAGTGCCCCCCTGCCATGCCACCTGCCTTGGAGACAGCTGAGTGGGAACTGAAACCTTGCTCCTTGCACTTTGGATGTTGAATATTTTGGCTCAGCAATAAGAAAAGTACCTAAGACACATGTGTTGTTTCATTTACTCATTGAAAACATCTACAAGTGCAACAAATGAGCTTCATGGAGAAAAGAGAAGAAAGGAAAGAAGAATCTAGAGATTTAAAGTGACTTAAGAGAGCTATAATGACAGACTACCTATCTGGACAGTGATCAAGCAAACAATTCAGAATATTTGAACAATGACTAGATAGTTGATATTATTAAAAACTAATTACTAGGCAGGTACAGTGGCACGTGCCTATAAGCCCAGGGTGCTGAGAAGCTGAGGTAGAAGGCCCATAATTATGGGCCCAGCCTGGGCAATTTAGCAATTTAGTGACACTCTGTTTAAAGTGAAAAATGTAGCTGAGTACAAAGACTGTGAATTCAATCTTCAGTACTAGAGGAAAAAAAAAAGGAGGAATAGGGCAAGGAGGAGGAGGAGAATAGAGAGAGGAGGAGAAGAAAAAAGAGGGACTTTAGATCTTTGTCAATGCTGCATGCAAAACAAACTTAGAGATGGCACCATGAAACCAAAGAAAAAGCAGAAACAAAAGTGGATTATATACAGATGGGCATCAACAAAATGCCTGAAACATGGACAAGCAGCCCCCTGAAGGATGTGAGAGGGTCAGTGCTACAGAGAATGAAGGACGTGTCTGTGAGCATCTTGAATATTATTTGATATTACCAGTTACACTGGTTCCTCTAATAGGTAGAATTAACTTGCACTCTACTTCGATGTGTAAATAAGAAGGGTACTAAGAATAAACCAAAGGATAATGTTTAAAACATCCTTTATAAATATAAACAAAACCATTTACAGATTAAATCATTTAAGGCCCAGAATCTCAATATAACTGGGTAGGGCAAGTGAGTATGGGCATAAATCAAACAATAAATTAGGAATTATTACAGCAGAACAATAGATATATGAGGGGTCATTGTCCTTTCACTTTACTTCCTATGTTTGAAATTTCCATAAAAAAGCAAAAAACACAAATGACTTTGATGTGAATGTTATTGTCTCGTGTTACAAATAAGGAAAACAGACTCAGTTTAAGAGACCCACGTCCACAGAACTATTTAAGTCACCATAATCTGATGCTGAATTGGGAAGGAATGAGTGGGGATGGCTCACAAGGACGACTAAAGGAAACACCCTGTTCCTGCTGCTTGTTTGTTCAATTGTCATAATACTGTGGGATCTTGGGGTGCTTTGTAGCTCACGATGAGGCACACACCTCATCACTCGAGTGACTGGGGTAACACACAGCACCCGTTTTCTCATCCCATCCTTCTCCACTCTTGTATCCAAAGGCACAGTGTCTCTAGTAAACGTGTTTAGATCTTAAGAAACTTACTGTTTACAGGGGCAACGGCCAGACTGCATAGAAAGACAGAATTCTGACTCACAACCTGCAGCAATTTGATCAGGAAACCAACCGCTAATCTACAATCTACAGTAAACCAGCCCATAGTCAGTCAGATTTGTAGTCAGATTGCTATATTTGGTGGAGATCAGGAGGCCAAGCAATAATCTCTGTTACAATTATCCCCAATTGGGCAAGACTTGGCTAATAAGTGACAGTTACCTGAATTTTTGTTCCCACTCCCAACTGAGGATTGCCCAGACATAGACCTTCAAGCAATCATATACAACCCCTCCTTACAACATCCCCGTGCTGTATTTAGGGCATGGTCTACAACACTTCTTATTTACACATCAAAGTACAGTGCAAGTGAATTCTACCCATTAGAGGGACCCGTGTAACTGATAATATCAATCAGGATATGGCAGAAACCTTCCTTTTTCCTGTGCTACAAACGATTAATTGAAGCTGGGTGTAGTGTAGCACTCTGGAAGGCAAAGACAGGAGAGCTGAAAATTGAAGCCTTCCCAGGGCAATTTAGTGACTTAATGAGACCCTATCTCAAATTTTTAAAAAAACAATTTTTCTTTTTCATGTGTTTGGTACAGGGTCTCACAACGCAGCTTAGACTCAACGTGATCCTCCTGTTTTCAGCCTCCCCAGCACTGGGATTACAGGTGTGTGCCACCCAACCCAGGCTCAGTGGCAGCTCAGTGTACCCAGGGGCGGGGCCTGTGTGGCTTATGGTGCTGGGAATGGAACCCCATCCCTGAACTTGCCTAAGCAACGATTTTTCTTTTTAAAAGGCTGGGGATAAAACTCAGCATAAGCACCCTGATCTACCAAAAGAAAAAAAAAAAAAAGTTAATTGGAGACCTTAGGGCTGAAAAGGCTCTAGCATCTTCAGTCCCTATATACTCAAATTGAAATTTGACTCAGTATAGTGAAGCAATAACACTCAAGCTCAACTAATCAGAAACCACCGAATTAACCTCTAATTAGGAACTTTAAATCAAACTTTTTTTTTTTATCTTGCTTTCACAAATACTTTATAAAAACCTCCCTCTGTTCCTTTCTCAGTGTAGTGGTCAGCCTTTAATGTGTGGCGCTGGCCGGCTCATGAATCCTTGCTCCCCAAACACAAATGTTGAAAGCATTAATATGGCTGAGACTACTTATCTACCAAGACCATGTAAAGCATCCCGTCCCTGTGCCTGTCCAGGCGTGCGCCAAAGGCCAGTGATGATAGCTGAATCTCTTGCGACAGCAAGTTCAGAATAAATAGCCTTTGCTTGTTTTTTGTGGGGTTTTTTGGTTTTTTTTTTTTTTTTTTTTTTTGGTATGTAGGCAGGATCTACAGGGTTCTACAGGGTCTCAGTGCATTGATCAGACTCCTAGTGATCCTCCTGTTTACAGCCTCCCAAGAGCTGGGATTACAGGTGAACCACCATGCCCAGTCTCAATTGCCAATTTAGTGCGCCCCGGGGGCAGGGCTGGCGTGACCTTTGCTTGTTTTTAGCAGGTTAGGCTTCACTTATTTCCACAGAGAGTTCACTTAATTTAATAATTTAAAAAAAGGTAAAGAAACCCAGCTACTCAACACCCACCTTTACTCCGACTTCTTCACATGGAACAGGAAAAACAAACTTCAGTTGTATCTGGATGGTCTTTTTACCTTTTTCCTAAGAATGAAAGGCCGTAGCTATGCTTTCGCCACTTAGCTGAGGGGAAGCTAGCAGAAGAGGGGCTGCTGGGGAGATTCCAGTGACCCCAATCTCTAAACCTGAAACAAGGTGGATCTCCTTGCTTCAAGCCAATCTCCTCCCTGATGACTTTTGGTTCATCTTTTTTGAATGCGCCTTCAAGAAGACATTTACAGTCTAAGAGCCTCTTCTGGGCTGATGAAACATCTTACCTCTAGGGCCAGGAAGACAGCTCAGTGGCATAAGCGCCTGCCTGGCTAGTGCAAGGTCCCAGTTCAATCCTCCCCCTCCCCATACCAAAAAAGCAAAAAATCTTACTTGGACAGATTCCCATTAGACAAAAACAAAACGGAAACACAACTCCCGGCAAACCATCAGTAGCAATCAGAGGAAAAAAGGAAGAGAAAGTTGGGGTGGCGGGGAGGGGGCTTAAAAGCAGTTCTGAAACCCAGGACCTACAGCGTGACTATCAGTACCAATGGACGGTCATTCTGCTTTATTGTGCCTTGACGGAAGTGGTCACTAAGTTTTCAAATTTAAAAACAGAACAAAACAAAAAAAAGCATGAGAACTAGCTAAGTGTTGCTATAGTAACTGGGTTAGAGATTATAAATTAAGGGCCCTGGTATGCACTTTAATAGGAAATAGAGAGCTGGAGCCCTAAACAAACCTAGGGCCTCTTACTATAGGTGTCCAAAATAGTAACAAAGCTGGGTGTGGTGGCACACATTATAATCCAAGGAATTGGGAAGCTTGTGGCAGGAGGATTGCTGTGAGTCTGAGGCCAGCCTGGGCTACAAAGTGAGCTCAAGGCCGGCCTCAACTACATAATGAGACCTTGTCTCAAAAAGACAAAAACTAACTAAATAAATAAATAGTAACAATACATCATCCCCACCTCCACCACCAGTGCTGGGGAATTGAACCCAGGGCCTTCTCATTGAGCGATAGTCCCAGACACTTTTGTTTTCCATGTTGAAGCAGGTTCCTGCTATGTCAGTAAGTTGCCCAGGTTGGACTCGATCTTATGATCTGTCTGCCTCAGCCTTCCAGGGTACTGGGGTTGTAGTTGTACCACACTCAGCTCTGTTGTCTTTTTTGCTTTCCATCCACTAGTGGTACTTCTATGAATGAAACACCTGGGGAAACAAATACAGCTCTCTCGCAATAGACGAGCGGTTCATAAAAGTGACAAATGCTTTGATCAGCCCAGGGGTGAGAGGCAAGGAGTAAAAACGTGAGCTGGCTTGGGGTAACAAGCAGGCTGAATGCCAGGAGTAGCAAGCTGGGTCTTCAAACCCCAAGTGATCTCAGCAAAGAGCCACACAAGAGTTAGCTATCATCTTTTATTTACTCAAATACACACGCAGGCAAATTCGGCAGCATAAGCCCCCGTTAGACTCAGTTCGCTGCTTCTGTTCCTACCACCTTCTAGGAATCCTGTGAGAGTCGGCTCTTGGCCTGAACTGGCACCATCACGGTTCAGTTAGAAGCCTTTGTTGCTAACTCAGTAGACACACTTCAGAATCCAGGCTTCTCCTTCTGTTTGGGACAAAGGGACACACTCAATAATAGCAATAATATATTGTCCTCCAATCAGGCCTCCAGAGAATTGAATTAGTGGAGAATAAGAAAACAACTGAAGTGGAGGTAGAGGCCATTAGTAAAGGTACAATGGCAGGCAATCAGCCAAGTGCTCCCACCTCAACGGAAGGATCCAGAGGGGTTAGGTCCGCAGTGTCCACTCATGCTGAATCTTAAGGTCAATGAGATGAAAAAACTTCTCTCATGGATAATTACTCAGAAATCTGCTCAATGTTTGAGTCCAAGGAATCAGAAATCTGGCAGACTTTACAGTCTTTGAGGATCAAAAAGTAGGTTTCTTTGAACTTCTTTATTTTGCAAGCGTAGACAATAGGGTTCATCATGGAATTAGCATGGGACAGGAGGATGCCCAGGAACATGATATCATCTGATATACTGACATCAAAGTACAGCGCACAGTTGATGATGGACAAAGGGAGCCAGCACAGAGCAAACAAGAAGAGAACCAGAAAGAGGGACTTAGCTGTCTTGAACTCCCGCCCATAAAATGCACCTGTCTCTTTGGAGGCAGAAAGGTTCTGACTGAGTTTATTCCGGATGACATGGAAGATGTTCAGATAGATGGCACACATGACAACCAGGGGGATGAAGATCCAGGTGAAAAAGCTGAAGAAGACCATGTACTCCATACTCATGGTGGAAAGGAAGGTGCAGGGACAGATGGTGACATTCTGCAGTTCTTTTGAGGCTAGTTTCCCATTCCAGCCAAGCATGGGGGTCAATCCCACCAGAAAGGACACCAGCCAACAGAGGCTCAAGGCCAGCCATATTCGTCTTTGAGTAGTGACCCTCTTGTATCTGTTTGAATGGAAAAGAGGCAGTGAGTTCACAGCAGGATTGCTGAACATCAGGAGGTGGAAATGACTGGGAGGGGGTGACAAGGCATAGACTATCTGTTCTCTAGTCTGTTAAAGGATTAAAAAATCATACAGCCTCGGGGACTCTGGCTGAACTCTACTGGATATGAAGACTAGATGAGCAGACAGTTATTAAAGAAAAATCCAGAAACTTCCCTGGGGAATTTTCTAAAGAATAATAATCTGGAATAGATCAGGACTATTTTGCCAAGAGTCCGGTGCTTTCATGCCCTGCTTCTGGGTCTATTTCCAGTCCAATAATTGTTTGGTTCATATGATGTAAGATTTAACTAAGTGCCCTGAGATCACCGGCCTGGCGGGAAATGATCTCCTAAGGCAGGCTTGCCTGCTGTGTGCTCCATTTGTGTGTCTGGCTCACGTGCAGATACAGATGAGGAATAAATTTTACTACACCTTCCCCACACTTCTCCTTGTGTCTCTCCCTGTGTCAGTACTCGGTGTTTGAGTTAAATGAATCAAGTGGTTTGCAAAGCTGTACTGAACTGCTTCAGAGAACTTAAAAGGCGACTCCAGTGAAAGTCATCATTTCTTTTGAAAGCATGCTTCCGAATAGCAACTCAAGCAGACTGCAAGAAGGAAACTAGCCTTGCTAACAACTGTTAGACTTGATCTCAGTTAAAGCTCACAACTGAGATTTTTTTTTTTTTTTTTTTTTTTTTTTTTTTTTTTTTTTTTTTGTATTTCAGGGAAGGTGTAGTTCAGGGTCTCACTACTAGATCAGACTTATAATGATCTGCCTGTTTACAGCTCCCCATCGCTGGGATTATAGGCTCATGCCACCCTGCCCAGTCTCAATTGCTGTCTCAGCGCACTCACTACAGGGTGTTCAGGGTCTCACTACTAGATCAGACTTATAATGATCTGCCTGTTTACAGCTCCCCATCGCTGGGATTATAGGCTCATGCCACCCTGCCCAGTCTCAATTGCTGTCTCAGCGCACCCTGGTGGCAGGGCCAGCACAGCAGGCCTGGGGATTGAACCCCCAACCCTTGTGTCTGCCTAAGCAGGCACCTTAATCCTCTGAGCTGTTTGGCTGGCCCCTCTGAGATATTTTTATACTATCCATTTGATTAATGGCAGTGGTGAAAATTGGGGCAGGGGAGATAGCCCAGTAGAATAAGCGCTTCCCTGGCAAGTGCAAGGGCCTGAGTTCAACCCCCAGTTCCACCAAAAAAAAAAAAAAGGGAAAGAATACTTACAGGAAAGAGAATGTGTAGAAAGCACTTTTTCTAAGAACTTTACATATGTTAACTCATTTATTCTCATGATGAAAGTACAATTATTACAATGTTTTTGTTTTTTGTTTTTGTTTGTTTGTTTGTTTGTTTTTTGAGGAACTGGAGATTGAACTCAGGCCCCTGCGCTTGCCAAGGAAGCGCTTATTCCACTGAGCCAGCTCCCCGGCCAGAAAGTACAACTATTATCCCCCACTTTATAAGAAAAAATGATGAGACAGACAGGTAACATGCGCAGTGGGAGTGGCGCAGCTACACATGAGGAAAGGCGAGTCTATTTCAGAGCATCCTAACCACTCTGAGGCCCTGGAGCAGAGGAAGTGAAATGGCTCGCCCGAGGTCACGCTGCAGCTCAGGGATCTGTGCACCTGAAGCTGGCCGGTGTCTCCTAGCCCCGCACTCTCCTCAAGAGAAGAGTGGTGCGATTCAGGACAGCTCAGGAATTTGATTTCTCCCTTTCCCAGTCTACTCTCTTTACCTGGTCAGATCAGAGGTCAGCACTTCTTTGTACAAAGGAGAAATTTGGGGGGGAAAAACTCTTACATCTAGTAAGAAGAAGAAAAAAGAAAATATACATTCTAAGAACATTTCTTAGTACCAGAGCAGGCACAAAACAGGAAGCAAAATTAAAACAATATGCCTAATGTGAAAAGGCACACAACCATCTGTTTATCTCCTTCTGTTCTTATCTTTCTGCTTCTTGTAAAATAAGATATCTTAGAGCTCTTACCTAATAGGTTTCTAGCATTTCTAAACCCAAGCGTAACTTTTGTTTTTGTTTTTCACTAATAATGCACAAAGCTTTCATCATCTTTAGCCATACTGTAGTATGGGACTGACCATATGCGTTCGGTCAGTAGATAACAGAGCAGACCACACCACTTCTCTGTTTCTCATTCCCAAGTCTCAGTTCATCATCCTAAGCCCCTCACTGATCATACAGTGAAAAAACATTTGTTGTCCTCTTCCAACTTCAGCGCCCTATTTGGGTTCACTTTCACTGAAAAAGCCTGAGATGGAACTTGAGTTGGGAGTGAGGAGAGGATTCCCATTTTCCAGACTCCTCTGTCACTGCAGCAACCCCCACCCCCCCATCCTCACTTCAAGCAGGTTACCTGACAGTGAGCTTGACCCGCAGGTATCTGTCCACAGCAATGGCCAGCAGGGACATGATAGAGGCGTGGGTGAAGACCAGCAGCATGCAGCACATGAACAGGCAGCTATAGAAGTGCATTGGGATGCTCAGGCTGATGACAATGGCCAAGGGTATGACCAGTACCCCAACGGCAATGTCAGCCAGGGCCAGGGAGACGATGAAATAGAAGGTGGTAGTCCGCAGACTGGGGTTCAGCTTGATCACCCAGATGACCAGCACGTTGCCCACCACAGCGAAGAGTCCGATGAAGGCCTCCATGGTGAAATAGGTGAATTTAACCCACAATGGGGTATCGGTGTTGTTGAATAGCATGCTGTCTCAGAGAAGCCTCCCAGATGATAAGTTAGCCAGCAGGATTTGTAGGGGCCACTAGCCCTAGCTCTTGCCAGATGTCTTTCCAGAAGTCCAGGTAAAGCAACAGTTGGAAACTCCCAGTTTGCTCATTCCTTCTCCTCTTTGCTGGGATGAGCTCTTGGAGATCCCTGTCCTTAGAGAGGGCCCATCCCAGGGCAATCACTTCTCATCCATGTGTGGGCCATAACCTCCTGGCCTCCCAGAAGCCCGGAGGACAGTTCAGTGTGGGCTGAGTCTGAAAATGCTGCTGCTTTTAGCTCCCAAAGCAGACACACTCAAGGCATCTCCCTCCCCTCCCTGCCCCCCAGAGAGGGCTTTTGCACTCCATCAAGATAAGCAACACTCATTAGGGTTGTACAGGAAGTGAGACAGTCCAAGAGGAAGTAAAGAGGTAGGAACGCAGAGCAAAAAGATGGAAAGAACAGAGGAGGAAGTCATGATTGGCATTGAGAAGGTTCAAGATGAGATTAGATATCAGAATGAATTCATTCAGGGACTATATGAGAGTGTGGGGCTGGGTAGGAAGAGCAGCTACAAACAAGGCCTGCACGATCCTTCTGCGCTCACATCTGCAATGCCAGCACTCGGGAGGGTAAAGCAGGAAGAGGGCCAGGAGTTTGAAGCCGGCCGGGGCTGCACAATAAGCTCAAGCCCTGCCTAGATCACACAGTGAAACCTTGTCTCTAAATAAATAAATAAATAAATAAAATCAACAAATGCCTGCTTTCTGCTTAATTGCAGGAAAGATTCTAGGATAGGAGGACCAACAGGAGAAGCAGAAGAGCAACAATTAGACTTCGGTAGCAGCCTCTAACCTTCACCAGACCTTACTCCTTCCTAGGACAGCAAGTGCTTAGAATCCAGCCATACGTGGAGACTCCTCATTGAACACAGCTGGGAAGCAGCCTTTGTGCCCAAGGTCCTTTGTCAAAGGGCCAAGCAAAGAGTCTGCTTGGAGAACAAAAACGCAGCATCACCTAGAGCCTCCACTGGCCTATGGCAAACCCATTTGAGGAAGCAACAGCAGGCTGGCCAGTCATGCAGAAAGGAGAAGAAAGACTGCACGCACAATTGTACGGCACACCCTGGAACCCTTGCTCCCCGAGCCCTACTTCCCAAACACACGCATCTGCTGGGGGTCAGACCCGCTGGAGCTGCTTACCTAGCCACTAGCTTTTGGAAGCCAAACACTTGAGTGCAATGGTTGTTGGGCTCCACAGAAGTCACTTAACCAGAACATGTTAGAGACAGCAAGAAGGAGTAAGGGGAATAAGCCTGCAACGTGGACTGAAGGGTTTAGAATTTTTACCTTAAACATCTAGATATATACAGCCAAAAAATGAAACCCAGCAACAACAGATTTATTGTTCTGGCATCTTCTTACTGCCAGTTTCAGGGGGACATTAAGAGGTGTCTGGGCACACGGGGCTGTCACGTCCTCTCAGTTCTGCTTTCACATCCCCCGCCAACATTCCGGCTGTGCCCCAAGTTACCCCCAGTCTGACAGCCTTGTGCTTGCATGTCCCACATATGTCACTTCTGCCCGAGCAAGGTGAGGGGCAGTACCTAGCCAGATGTGGTGCATACCTGTGATCTCAGCACTCTGCAGGCTGAGGCAGGACTATCACAAGCCCAGGCCCAGCTCGGACAACTTGGCAACTTAGTGAGAAGGGTTTCAAAAATAACCAACCGTTTAAAGTAGATGGTAGTTTAGTGCGAAGGCCTTGGGTTCAATCTCTAGTACACAAAAATGGAGCAGTGGAGGGAGGCAACCCTCTCTAACCATACTGCCACTGTCCTAAGGTTCTCTCTAGTGCCTGCTGTGTACACTGGGACTCAAAAGGCTCTGTCTGCCTCCTCTGGGGCCTCTCAGACATGTTTCTTACACAACTGCTTTCTTTAACTCTGCTTCAGAGGAGGAAGTTACCAAAAGGTATTTCTATCAAGCTGCATGGGTTGGGGGGGGGCTTTCTTATCATATAGCCATCGGAAACATAATTATTGTAAAAATTCTCTATTCTCCCAAACATTGGCTAGCACCAAGCCGCTTTCTGTGAGACAAAGGCCTTCCCTAGTAGGGATGAGTCATGCTGCCTTCATCATACAATTAAAAGGCAGCTTCCTAGAGAGATCTAGCATCCCCAAACCTAGCCTGCAGCGCAAGCTGTGGGGTCCACAAGTATGGCATGGCCTGGTGGCACAGCAGATGTGTCAGGCAATGGGCAGCCCTCAGCCGAGCAGGAAAAATGATGGCAGTCATATGTGTCACGACCCAGAAGCTGAGGGGAGGAAAAGAGCAGCAGAAGCAGCAGGAATGGTGCTTAAGTATAGGGGCAGCCCACCAGGGAGGGATTGGCCCCAGGAGGACCATACCTGATACAGGGGTCCGGCAACCAAGGTTGCTGGACTTGTACTTTCGGATGCTTTTCTTGTTGGTTCTTTATTAATACTCAGGTGCGTTCTCTGGGGACCAACCAACTTGGGTGGGTTAGAGAAACCAAGCTCAGCGTCCAGCACTACAAAATCTCATTCCCCTGAGAGAGGAGGAGCAGTGGTGCACTGGGGCCACCAGCAGAGCCACCTCTTTCCACCTGGGGATTATTCTTTCAGAAGTCTGCCTATATCTGGGGTCTTTCTGTGAACAAGGGAAGCTTTTTCTTTAGGTTTTCTGAAAAGACAGAGCCCAACACTGCTTCAAGGGAGGTTTGAGAGATAAAGGGAAGGGTTTCCATAGTCACTTCTTGTTTGGGCCTACTGAGGCAGGAGATTAGGACATGGTAAACTGGCTGGGAAAGTGGGCATGACCTTTTAGTCACAGAGATCCAGGCCAGGCATAGGCCAACAGGTCCCAAAGCTCTGTACCTGGCACCAACTTGAGAACGCTAGCTTCAGCTCTCATGAGAAGTCAAGCAGGCTTTTGATAGGCCGGCCCAGACCTGGCACCTGTCCTGAGAGTGGGAGACGCAATACCTGGTGCCAGTGCCCCCTTGGTCAGTGTCTCTCTCTTTCATGGTGCTCTGCTCTTACGCCATAGAGTACTGCTTTCCCACTTAACTGGCCCACAGAAGCTTGACGTGTTTCTTCCCTACCTTTAATATGCATAGTGTCCAATCCTCTGTTCAGGACAAGAACCAAAAAGAATCTCTAGAAGGAATTCCCAGAACCTGGTAACACTATAGGTAGACTCTGAATGTCCCTCTTTACATTGAAAACCAAAAGTTAGTCTGGTGAAGAGAAAAGAGCCCCAGTTCCAAGGTCACCCTGTGTGCCTGCTCTTCCACCTGCACCCATAGCCCACAGCTGCCCTCGGTAACTTGCTGCCTCTTAGCTTCTCCCCTATAGACAATCTGAGGTCACCAGAACAATCTTCATGAAAGCCCAAGATGGCCCTTTACTGCTTAGAAACCACCTGTGCTCTGCCTCAGGCTTAAGGCCAGGCTCATGGGAACAGCGTTCATTAGGAGCCCCTAGGTGACGGGGTCTTCCAGCTCTGCAGCCTCCTGCCCTCTGCTTGTGCAATAGAAAGCAGCTCCACCGTGCCAAGCAAAGCACGGCTCAGAGTCGTTCTCCTTCACTTCCTCTGCCCTGTGCCTACCGCCTCTTATCCTGACTGAAAGGCCTTATTCCCTGGTCCACCTAGAAAACAAACACTTTCCTTCCACGATTGCTCTCAAACAGGACCTTGAAGAAAACCTGCCCGACGTGGCTCTCCCCTGCGTCGCCACTGTGCTGATTGTGTGCCCCTCCCTCATCGGCCTGCAAGTTCTTGGGGAGCAGTGGCCATCCTCTCATTTCTACATTCCTACACTTGTCCCAGTGCCTGACAGAGACCAGGGCCTCGGAACACGTTTCAGAAATGAATGACTAGGAAAGCACCTCCATGAGTCAGCTGGCACTGTATATAAGACAACAATAAATCAACTAGAACTTGTTAAATCCTCTTCATGATATCAGCTACTGTGTTAACCATTTTTTACACTTTTTTTTTTCCATTCAATATTCTCAGATTAAAATTGTTGCTGAGCAAGCTGAGATTCACAAGCACTGAATAATTTATCCATGGTTCCACAGCTCGGGATTGACAGAGCTGGCATTCAGACTCAGGCTCCTGGCTTCAGGCTTCTAAACGACAGGCATCCCCTCAATAAGATGCTGAACACATGAACAACCATACTAGGTTTCCCCAAGGACAAGGGGTCCCTGAGTTTGATGATGTTGAATCACCAGTATCAGTAGGGGGTCAGTATTGTCCAACCTGGGAAAGGATATGACCAGCAAGATTAGAGGAACTGACCCCACGTATAAACCAGCCACTCAGAGTTAGAAAGAGACAGCAGAACCAGATGCCTGCATGAGCAGGCCTCTGGGGGCTGGGCTTCCAGGGGAGATCTGAGCCAGAACAAAAACCATTTATGAAACCAAAGTTATGGAAATAAAATTTTAAGTAGTATAATACATTATAAATGAACCATGGCTCAAGCACTTTTCCCATCCAAAGGCAATGCCAGAGCTGTTAGTTCTACTAAAAGAACCTGAACTCACCCTCACAAGCCAGGTGAGAGAAAGTGGGGTCTGGCCCAGTGCTGAGGTCTCTACAAGGAGAAGAGGATCTGGAGGGTCTCATCAGCCCGAATCTCAGGAAGAGTGACTCAAATACTGAGGACAGGCCTTGCCTGCCCCGAGCCCTAGCCTAGAGCTCCTTGGGCCTAATGCAGTTGGGCACGGCCACCCAGCAGCATCCTCCTCAGCCATGCGCTTCACACTCAGCGAGAGGCCAGGCAGAGGGACAAGTCATTGGATATTTTACAACGTCTCAGCAAAAAAACTAGAAAACTTCAGGTGAAAGTCTCCAATAACAGCAAAGCACAGGCAGCGTTAGCAGGAGGCCAGGGAAAGGACCTCTGGAAGCCCGGACTGGCCCAGGCAGCTGCTGAGATGGACTACCAGACCAAGCAGAAGATAGTGGCAACTGCACACCAAATCACTCTCTGCTTTGATGGCTGCCTGCAAACTCACACAAAATCAGTTTGCTTGCTTCCTCTTGACCCCAATCCTCACTTCCCCAAACCTTTATATTTTTAAAGAGCTTTATGCTTGTAGACCAACAGCAGAGGCTTAGAAAAAGACTGGTGTTCAGAATCACTCCTGAAGGAGGCTGGCTCCTGCATGCTCCCTTGCCGACTTCCCGTCTCTGCTTCCCTGTCAGGCCCGAAGGAAGAGGCTAGAAGCTCTAGCTAGACAGCTTCCTCCAAGTGCTGATCTGGAGCCAGGGTACCCAGGGCTTTCTCTTGCAGAGGCCAGACACTTGCAGCACTTCTGCTGTGACTCACAAGGCCTCGAGTCTGAGTATGTGGAAGCCGGGGTGGGCATAGGGATAGAGGTGGCAGGCCTCACCTGGGTGACCAGGTCACTTGCCCAAGGAAGGGGGACTGCTCTATGTGCCTGGGACCTACGCGCCCCACCTCCCCCCGCCCCAAGTGTCATGCGACCTATGCACTCCTCACACCCCCAACACACACACACACACACACACACACACACACACCGAGTGACAGAGGACTCCAGGACCTAGTGGAGACCTAGAGCACAGTTTGGGTGATGTTGACGTTGTTCCAGGTTCTGGGCAACTACCTGCGTTCTTTAGAAGCAGCATTGGCTTCGAGCGCGAAAGGCTCCCTCCTGCGCCCGCATTAAGGCACTATGCTTAGCAGTGGCCACTAGATGGCAGCACGTTTCCACTGCCTCTTGGGGCCCCGCCTGCCTCTAGAAAATGAGAGGTAAGAGCCAGACTTGGACGCTGCTTACTTAGTCAGCGACCTCAGATGGTACAGACAGTGAAGCGTGTGGAGAACTAAGGGACAACAAAGAAGACGAGGCCAGAGAGACAGTGGCTAACTTCAGTCCAATCCCATAGCAAATTCCCGGGCAAGCATGGCGGTACAAGCGTCTAATCCAGCTCCTGAGGAAGTAGAGGAGAGCACAGAAAGTTCACCTGGGTGATTACCAAGACTCTCTCAAAAGCAAAACCAAAGAAAGGCTCAGGAGGTGAGGCAGGAGGATTAAGGCCAACCTGGGCTACATAATGAATTCAGGGCCCATCTGACAAAATTCAAATTCAAATTCAAAAAGAAGATTCCTGGCCAGTACCAAATCCAGTCTTCTTGACTGAAAAACGGTGAAATGCAGAGTCACCCTTCAAAGCTTTGAGTGTTCCTGTAAATCCTTTATTTTGCTCTGTAGCGTGTGAAGCCCCTTACACACTCCTCATTCAGTCAAGCCACCAGCCCCACAAAGCAGGTGGAGTTTTATTAACCATCTCTCACAGAGGAGGAAGCTGGGGCAGAGACTGGGGGGGGGGCGGGCTCAGGGTTGGACAGGTGGTGAAAAACAGCATTAAGGTGGGGAGCCCCGAAGGCGAAGACAAAGGAGATCTGCCCCTAGGAAATCTCACGGAGTGTTCTAGCTACCTGCCTTGGGGACATCAAGAGTCCTGCCCTTGGCACCCACCAACAAATAGCTGACCTGTCCTCCTCCTTGATGGGCACAGGGCCCTCTGATCATTCTCCAGGCCTTTTCTGAAGAGTTTCCTGTCTGTTGGGGTCCAGGATTTCTCTAAATACTCTTGAGTTTCTTTATAACCCAACCTCTTCCGCCTCCTCCTCTCCTTCTTTTTCTTCTTTCTCCTCCTCCCCTTCTTCTTCCTCCTCCTCCTCCTCCCCCTCCTCTTCCTTCTCCTCCTCCTCTCCCTCCTCCTGCTTCTCCCCCTCTTCTTCCTCCCCCTCCTCTTCCTCCCCCTCCTCTTCCTTCTCCTGCTCCTCCCCCTCTTCTTCCTCCCCCTCCTCTTCCTCCCTCTCCTCTTCCTCCTCCTCTTCCTCTCCCTCCTCCTGCTCCTCCCCCTCTTCTTCCTCCCCCTCCTCCTTGCCACAGCTTCAGTTCCAGTCCCCTGTGCTGAGCCTCTTTTGCCCTGGCCCAGCCTTACAGTACGTAAGCCTCATGCCATGCGCTTGTTCACACATGCATCTGAGGATCCTGATGTCGTTCTCTGGGTCCTTAATGCTCACAGGCGTAGGAATAAATTCTGACTAGAACAGCTGCCAACCTACATCTTTATAGCAATGTCATATCCTGACCCCTTTCCTTTTAAACTTATCCCTCAAGATGTAACACACTCCTTACTAAATGGCATACAAAGCCTCCTCCTAGCAGAGGCCAGCAGTCCTTCTGCTCGATGACCTGTGTGCTCCGCTCCTTCTCAGGGTCCTTTCCTAACATTATCCTCACTCCTGCCATTGACAGAACGCTGAAGAAGTGTGCTGGGTACCTTGCCGGGCATTTTACACATCTCACTTCTAATTCTCTGCCAACCCTGTGAGGAGTGTGTTTAGATTCATTTCACGTACAAGAAAACTAAGGCTGGATGAGAACCGGAGACCCAGCCTGAACAACCCAGCCAACAAAAGGCTGAGCCAGGGCCTGAACCCAAGACTGCCTTGGCTTCAAGCCCTGGCTCTTTTCAGTGGTGGATACACGAACAGTCTGGTATCAACGACACCAAACCCAAACTGCCATTTGGGACAGAAACTCTTCAGTGTGCTAAAGGGGAGCATCGGACCTACAGGCTGGGCCAAGCTTTGTGAGAAGCGCAGTTTGCTTCAGTCAGGCGCGCTGCAGGCCCTGCCGGCGCTCAGCTAGGACTGCTGTGCCCGGCGGTGGAGGGCAGCCCGTGGCCCTTCCCTGTTCTCTCTTCTCACCACCCCTGCACCGAGCCCACCACAGACGACGCTGTGAACCCATGCCACCTTAGCTCCGTGCTGCAGTGCCTTCCCAGGGAACCGTATCTCCTCCGAGTTTTGCTAAAGGTTAATGTAGAAAAACTGTCACAGGAAACAGGTGTCCACAATTTCATCAAAATTGGAGATATATGCTATTCCTGTGCCCCTTATACATAGTCTCATAAGCTTGATTTCTCTGAGAAGTGTAGTGTTGGAAAAGAAATTCTTTCTCTCTCTCTCTCTCTCTCTCTCTCTCTCTCTCTCTCTCTCTCTCTGGCAGAACCAGGGATTGAACTCAGACCTTTCGCTTGCCAGGGAAGCGCTTACTCCACTAAGCCATCTCCCGGGCCCTGAAATTGTCTTTCTTAATAAACTAGCTTGCTTCATTCTTCTGGTAGTGGGACAGCTTTTGCATGGACAGCCAGGCGACTACGTGAGGTTCCAGTCTCTGTCATGTTTGCTGACATTGTCTAGGAGATACGTTTTTTCTCCTTCCTTGGTTCCTCATGTCTTATTGATTTTGTCATATTTCTCCATATTTTGTAGTTTTTTTATTTTTTTGCTTTTGTTTCTTGTGGTACTATGAATTGAAGCCCAGGTCTTCCTGCTGAGCTATATCCTCAGCCATTTTTTATTTTTTTATTTTGAGAAAGAGTCTCACTAGATTGTGCAGGCTGGGCTCAAACTTATGATCCTCCTGCCTCAGCCTCCTAGAGTGCTGGGATTACACACAGGTGCCACCAAGCCTGGCTACACCCTGTTCATTTGAGTAGCTCCATATCCTTTTTTAAAATATGCAAGGTATAAACAATAAATACTTAGAACTGACATCCAAAGAAGCGTCACTGTTCATTCCAAGCTCGTGTTGCCTGGCTCTTCAGTCTAGATTGTCATGCAAGAATTTTCATCAGTTCCCCATGACTTGCAGGTGAGAATTTCCTTTGCTCACAAATGGTACAGAGACATATTTTAAATGACTGGTTTGGGAGAAGCAAAAAAAAAAAAAAAAAAAACTGGGCCAGCCAAATAGCTCAGCAGATTAAAGTGCCTGCTAGCAGGCACACGGGCTATGGGTTCGATCCCCTGGTCTGCCATGCCAGACCCCCCTCCCCCGGGGCGCACTGAGAGGACAATTGCGTGACATGTGCCTGTAACTGCAGTTCTTGGGAGGCTGTAAACAGGCAGATCACTACGAGTCCCAGCTAGTACTGAGACCCTGAACACCCTGTAGACCCTTCTCTAACAATACAAAACAAAACAAAAAAACAAACTGATGAACACTCTCTTTGGAGGAGAGTTCTGAGGCCAGCTCTTGAGGCATCTGTGCCCAGCAGCAGCTAGGAAACGTTCCTTTAGGAATGGCCACTGTCTCAAAGTCACTTACTTACATGACTACTTCTCCAGTTGCGAGCAAGCGCCCTGGATAAAAAACAGGGCTGTCCTCCCCTTTGAGTCTCTCTCCCACTCTCCTTATCCCAAGAGCACCCAAATCCTGCAGCAGCGCCTGGCACCCAGGAGAGCTGCAAGGAGCTCTGGTTGAACACGTATTGCGTGTTACCTCTAATGCCTTTCTCCTCCCAGCCTGCAAGAGTCCTGGCCATAGGTCTCTACATTCAGTGAGGAATCAGGAGAGACACAGGAAGACCTCCCTCTTCCTCAGCAACAACAACAAAGGTTGTGTGTCTTTTTGTTTCAGTACCAAACAGGTACAGATAGAAAACATCACCTGAGAAGTCAGGGGTTGGCCCATAATCCCCACATGCGGGAGGCTGAGGCAGGAGGATCACAAGTTCTAGCCAAGCCTGGGAAACTTACTGACATAGCAAGACCCTGGCTCATGTGGGTGTGGCTGAAGGACTTAGAGACAGTACCTCACACACACACACACACACACACCCCAGTTTGTCATTTCCCCACCTTATTTACCTCACTCATGTCATTGGCTCATCTCTGCAATCTAAAATGATGCCCCCTTGCAATGCAGTCACACATGTGTTTGTCCTCACCTCACGCTATTATTTATTTATTATTGTTATTTTGTACAGTGACAGGCATAAAACCTAGGGCCTTGCATTGAATGCAAGGCAAGCCCACTGCCACCGAGCTACATTCCAAATTACTGCTTATTTCTTGTGTTATACCTTTCACAATCAGAGCTTCTTTATTCATTGTCTTTGTTCTTGTTTATTATTTTGATTGATTGATTGATTGACTTTTTGAGACAGAGTCTTACTATGGATTCCCAGCTGGCCTTTGGATTCCTATGTAGCTAGCCCAGGGCAGCACCATCTTCCCACCTCAGCCTCTCTTATGTTGGGATTACAAGTATGTGCCACCCCCCTCCCAGCCCCTCGCTTATTCTACGTATGCTCCATCCATAGGACCTAGAACCACCTCAACCCCAGCTGGCCGCTGAGCCTGGCACAGTCCCCTGAGCTCCCATCACTGACCTTGACCCTGACCAGTGCTAGGATGCAGCATTTAGGACGGTGGATCCAAGGTGGGATGGGGCAGCAGAGGAAGCTGATGCCAGAGAGGCTCGTGCAAGGCCAAAACCAGAACAGGGAGCCACATTTCTTGCTCATCAGGCCCTTCACTGGCTCTTTTCTTACTCAGATCCTTGTCTCTCTGAATTCCCAGGTGAGCATCCTGCCCCCTGCCCCAAGCACACAGTGTGCCCTTCCTTCCGCATCGGTGCCCTCGGCCCTTGGCTAGTTGGCCTGCCAGTTCGTGCTCACGGCCCTTAGTAGGTGCTGACTCTCACGGCACCAGCGTCAGCAGTGCCGCTCAGGACCTACAGCTCTGCTCAGGGCTGCTTGGAGCCAGCTGTTCACACCTGTGCCTCTTCCTCTGGGTGCTGGACTGTCCCACTCTGCTCTCGCCTAGCCTCACTGCAGAAAGGAAATCACTGTCAGCTTCCATGTGTGTCTCACAGCACTCTGCATCTTTCTTGTTTTAAACTGTTTCTAGAGGGTCGGCCAAATAGTTCAGTGGATTAAGGCACCTGCAAGCAGGCGCAGGGTCCAGGGGTTCAATCCCTGGGCCTGCTATGTTGGCCCTGCCCCTGGGGCATGCTGAGATGGCCAATGAGACTGTCGGGGCCTCCCCAGTGCTAGTAAGTTCTGTCTTGGCAGATGGTGACCCCCAGGAAAATCCTCCCGCACATTCCAAAGGGTTCTTTTTCTCCAGTCTCTGCACCTGTCATGAAGCAAGTGATGACAGCCCCCACACCGGACTCCTTCATGAGCCTAGAAGAAAGGCAGCCTCCGGCCTGACACTGCAGTTTTCAGGCAACCAGACTGCTAGGTCACTGGCCCTAAGAGCTGTGTGGGCCTTTTCCCATCAGCAACCAAAGCTCACCGTGGGCTGGATCACAAGAGCCAGCTCATTCAGAGCAACAGTCAGAGTTTCCACTTGCGGTGTGTCACTCATTCATTCTGGAGGGCTTGGCAGATCATTCAGTACGACTCAGGGCCATAAAGGGGCTACCTGCTGTGCGGGGCATGACGGGAGCTGAACAATAGCAAAGGGAGACTATCCCAGCCAACTCCTGCCGAAACAGAAGCGTGACAGAGCAAGGGGCACAAGCACCCACACATTAATTTGCATTAGACTTACTCATATTTGCTCTTGACCCTAAATACCAAAGATCGTCTCATCTCTCCTTAATGTTGGAAACATTCCTGATTAATAAGGGCCAAAGAAAAAGAACTTGCTGTAGGCTGAGAGCTTAGCCTCAGGTCTGGTCTGAGGAGCCCGGCTCTCCAATGGCTCCTAGGCCTCCAAGATAGCATCTTCTTCTGACTTCATCCTTCCAAGATGACTCAGCTGGCCTGCTCTGGTCATTCCTCAAAGAAGGCGAAACAGACGGTACTTCAGTGACCACACGGGCGGGCTCAACACAGCTCTAGATCACAGCAGTCGTCCCCCATGTTCCTTCCCAACCCCCACCCCGGCCCCCTGCCTGTGACTAGGGCTTTTTGTGCTACCCTGGAGTTGGCGCTGTCTCCATTTCCTGCTAATAATGCCGGCTGTTGTTTCTGAGCAAATGGAACCGGTGACCAACGCAAACTCCACGCAGTCTTCAAACTGGAAACATCTGCTGGGAGCGAAGGGCAGCCGCTGAGTGGGGCGGCGCTGCAGAGGAAGTGTTTGAAGGGGCTGTAGGAGAAAGGCCCAAGAACCTGGAGAGGAGGGGACAGGGTGAAGCCGAAACAGTAACCCACAAACACCAGGAAGGCCCTGGCGTAGGTCTCTAGACCTAAAGCCCCACAATAGTCCCCTCCTTTTACTTCTCAAAGCATATCTTGGAGATATATATATGTATATATATATATATGTTTTTTTTCATCTCCCTCATTTTGGTTTCTTGAGACAGGTCTCACTATGTAGTTCACTGCAATCCTTGTGCCTCAGTGTCCCAAGAGCTGAGATGACAGGCAGGAGCTACAAGACCCAGGCTTTGATGGGCAAGGAAGGACTGAGGCAATTCTTTTTGTAGATAGACTTTTTTCTTTGGCACTAGGGATTGAACCCAGGGCCTTACACATTCTAGATAAGCATCCTATTATTGAGCCACACCCCTAGCGGCCTATCTTTTTTTGTTACAATCTGTATATAACAAGTTGTGACGGCATACAACTGTAATCCCAGCTACTCAGGAGGCTGACAAAGGGAGATCACAAATTTGGGGCCATTCTAGGGCAATTTAGTGAGAGCCTGCTTCAAATTGAAAAACAAAAAGAGCTAGGGATACAGCTCGGGTGGAGTGTCCCCGGATTCCATGCCCAGTGCTGAAAATAAAGCAAAATCTGTGTAGTAAAACAGAAAATAGTGAGTCTAACTCCCCATTTTACAGATAACAATGAAGGCCCAAAGAACTAGATTTAGTAAAAGAAAAGCAAAGTGTGACCCAGCCCTCAGCCCCTCCCCCGCCCCACTGTGGCTGTGAGTGTGCGCGCGCAATGGTGCATGTCCCTCAAAGGCTCCTAAAATGAGTCACATCTCCCTACACTCAGGAGCCACCGCAGGCAGTTCTAGGCAGTGACACAGTGTTGTACACTACAGCGCCCGTCCTCGGCCCGGCACTAGGCATCGTCTTCAACCCTGGGAAGCGTCCTCCACAGAGCCCTCTCCCAGGATCTATGGTTGGCATCAGATCTGCTTTTTGCAGATAAGGAAATGGACTTTGAGCAAGCGCGAGTAGTTGCCCAAGTTGTGCCGCTAGCACAGGGCATGCCATCAGATGGTCACGAGCTCCGCTGTGTTACATGGCCTGGAGCCGCTGAGTGGACCCAGCTGAAGCCTTGAAAGCTCCATCTTGCTCGTGTCCATAGATGGCTAGCAGAGGCTGAGAGTTTAGAATCTTGAACTCAACAGAAAAGCAGCCTGGAGTTAGCTCTTCTCCTACAGAGGAAATCTCTAGATCAAATCTACTTCTGGCCAGAGGTGCTAACCCGGGAAGAATTCTCTGAATAGCACATGGCTGGTAACTGTGGTGGGAGATCAGACTGGCTCTTCCTGCCTGTCTCCCAAGGGCCACTCAGCCCAGACTCCCATCTTCTAAGAATGGAGCCTGTTTTCTGTACTGAGAGGATGCACCAGTTTCCTAAACAGTACCCTGGAAGGTCTTGGAGGTTTAATGAACCAGAGAGAGATTGGGAGAGAGCAGGGCCTTCATGTTTCCTGGTGGGAACTGGGACTCTGTTGGCATCCTTCCAATATGACAAAGAAAGAGATCCATACCAGGAGTTAAAACTGTCCCTTGCACCAGAGGTCATGGGCACTGGTTGTTCCAGGCTGATTTGGGGCACTGGCTGCACTTGGAATGTCCCTCTGTGGGTTGGGAACTGGAGGAAGCCAGGCCATCACCCAGGTCAGGAGCTTGGAGGCAGCCTCCAGCCAGAGTTTGTGGCTAGGGCAGCCCCTGGGAGTCACAGTGGCGTCAGCTCCTCTCCCCTGCTCTCCAGTGGTGGGTGGAGGATGTAGGACTGTGGCTGTGATTCATCCACAGCACAATTTGAGGATGCTGCTAGGGCACCCAGCAGGACATGCTCTCCCGGAACTGCAGGAGGAGTGGGACAAGGTCAGCACTGCTTGGTCCCTGAAAGAAGAGGTCCCTGGATGGTTGACAGGGCAACCACAATGGTGCTGCTACCATTTATCTGAACGCTGCGGGTTGGGCCACATAATTCCTGAGTGGCTGAGCTGGCTGTCTCCCCATTCTGAAACAAGACCTGGGCCCAAGGCTGGGAGTCTCTGATCGGTCCTGTCAAGAGATCAATGAGGCCGGGCTTTGCCGGCTGGCACAGTGCTCTCAGCCTCCACCACGCCCCTGCCCATGTGCAAGCAGCCCTCCTTTCCCAGGGCCTGGCAGGCTGCTCCTCTGCTGGAGCTGGAGGCCTGCGCTGGAGGCTGCTTAAGAAAGGAGGGTAGGCAGGGAGCCAAAAGGAAGTCACAAAGATCAGCGTAAAAATAACTGGCCCTCCATGTCAGGCAAGGGGAGGAGCTTGCAGAAGAGCCAAGTTCTGTGGTGATGGCTCCAGTCCATCAGAAAGGCCTCAGAGCAAAGCAGCAGAGGCCACGCTCGCAGCCCACCCCTTGCTCTTATCAGCCTGGGCAGCCACTGGCCGTAGCCCTGCTCGTCTCCGAGGCTTCCGCTCTGGCCCGCATCTGTTTCCTCTCCTATATTTAAACAACCAGGTTAGTGAACTTGGGAGAGCATTTCTGTCCAGGAGGAACAAAGCCTTCCACAGAACACGCAGGGCACACCAGGCCTCCGAGGCCTGGTGCCTGTTCTGTGCTCCTGCCCAGCTGCTACCGAGTGGGAGTGGCCTGGGGTCCTGGCCTCCAAAGCCAGCATCTGTACAAGGAGTAGCCAAGCTGGGGTCTGCAAAGTCCTAGCTTGGGGGAGGGAGGGCAGCAACCGATGAGGTCCCCCGGAGCTGTGTGAGATGCCCTCCAACACAGGATGGGGTGAAGGGCCCTCAGGAAAACCAGAAGCACGAGAGGTAATACTTGCTTCACAGCCCAGGCCTGAGGGCACGTGGCGCAGCCTCTTCAAACTGCTGGTCTTGAGGCGCATTCAGGCCTGCAGGTGACTCCAGCAGCATCTTCTCTCTGATCTAACAGAGCAGCTCTTGTCTTAGGGGCAGGAGGCGCCATCTGTGCAGGACCGTTCTATGCATTTGTCGGGGAAAAATCATTTCGGAATTCCATCGCAATTCGGGCTTCTCCAAGGCCTATGTCTTGTCCTGCAGGCCGGCCTTGGTGTACAGGCATATTATTCTGTGTGCCCCAGGTCACAGTGGAGGCCTGTACTTGCTGGGATGCTGGGATGTCCCAGGGCAAGATTGCATCAGCTGACAGCATCCTGGTTCCTTGGGGACCCAGTAGTAATAAAAACAGGGTTTCACCTTTGCAAAGGACAAACACTTTTTTTTTTTTTTTTTTTTTTTTTTTAATGATAGTCTCCCTTTGTAGTGCAGGCTGACCTTAAACACTGTATGTAGCCCAGGCCGGCTGCCTCCAGAGTGCTGCGCTTAGAGGTGTGAGCCACCACGCAGCTGACAAACTCCTTCTTAACCTGCCATCTCTCCCCACCATCCTCATCAACTTAGAGATCCTCATTAGCACAAAGTCACCACCATCCTCAGTTATCCAATAATCCCTCCGATCATTATATCCACCCAATAAACAGTGGCTAGCTCAGAGTGCCTTTGTCTCTGCCCAGCCTGAGGCACTGACGTCCCAGCCCCCTAGGACGCAATATTAAATTTGTCTCTGTTTCTTATTTCAGCTTTTCACAGTACTCCTCCTCCATTGGGGATCTTGGTTAGGTCTTGCCTAGTCTAGGCATCCTCTAGACTTTTCCTGGTTCTGCTGGCTCCTTAGTCCCAGAATCTTATGATCTTGTGGTTCTATCTCACCACACATGTACATACCACAAAACATTTGGTGGGAGGAGAGGTGTCTCAAAAAGCTACTAGATGTCTCTCCTCGTGGTGAGAGCTCTACTCCCCGAGTAACCCAAGAGCTCGAAAGCTTTCCTCAGGCCACCAGGCCACCAATGAGATCTGTTCTCTGTGAGTGTTTTTATGCTGCCTTGGCACTACAGAATGACCTCACAGGACCTAACAATTGTCACTGGGAGAAAGGAAGGATGGCTCGTCCCCGTGTCTCATCTGCACATAACCCAGATCACTTGTCCCAGCCAAGAAAGAGGGGCTTAGCTTTCAAATTGTCTTCCTTTCCTTAAATACAGCAAACTCCCAGCTAGTTGAAGGTTTTCTATTCTGGAAATTTTCTCTCAGTAGTGTTTCTGAATTTCAGCCCACAAAAACACAGGCTGAAGTCCCCACACCAGGACCCAAAACTCCAGCTCTGTCACTTAGTGCATGTGAGTTAGAGCAAGTTAACTGTAGCTGTTGTCAGCCTCCTGCTGCATCTGTACAATGAGACTGAGATAGGCTAGCAAAAGCCACCTCAAGAGATGGGGAGGAGTCAAGGAGTTGGTATTCATAGACACCTGACACTTGCCCGGAAGCTCATGATGGGTCCTCAGTGGGTTGGCACTTTTTTTTTTTTTTTTTTTTGCCAGCTCAGCCCACCCTGAGGGCAGGGCTGGCTCAGTTGTGGTGCTGGGGATTGAATGATACTCAAGCAGGCCTAAGCAGGCACTTTAGACTGCGGAGCTGCCTCACTGACCCAAGGTGCACTTTTTTTGCTTCGTGAGTTTTCTATTTCTGTTTGGTTTGTGTTCTCCTTGAAATTCCATGTCGAAAACATCAGACTTCTTAGTGAAGTCAGAGCCCCACTCAACACATTTTATTACTACTCCCTTAGAACAGCAGCAAGAATTAGTGGAACACTTGCTGTGCTACGATGAACAGTCCTTTGTGTCTTGAAACCTTACTGAGGCAGGTATCATTACACTCATTTTAAAGATAAGTTGCCCAAAGACACATGGGTAGTTAAAAAAAAAAAAAAAAAAAACTTTACTCCACTCTTTTTCTAGAAAGGACTGGACATGAGAGTACGGATCTTCAGGGAAAATATGCAGTGTATTATTTGTTGAAAAAAAATAAAAATAAAAGCAATTGATGAAAAAAAAAAAAAAAAAAAAAAGGTAGAAAAAGGATTTGGATGCAGGCAGGCTCACTCCAAACCCACCACTTTTAACCACCTGCCTAGACCTATGCTAACCACTGGACAGACTTTAGTACCGTCAAGGATTTTTTTCTAGAAATCAACACAGATTCAACACAAATGTGGGTGATTCTTGATTTTTCCAGAATCTGGCCTACAATTTACCACACTGAAATAAGTATTCAAAGTGAACATTATCTCTGAGTCAAGGTTTCTCAACTCTGGCTCCACTGACATACTGGACAGTGAAATTCTTCTCTGTGAGAAGGCTACCAGTGCGTGACAGGACGTTGGAGTCTAAAGTTTCTGCCTACTGAATACAGACAACCACCCCTGTCCCCAGCTCATGATAATAAAAAATGTCTCCAGCTATTACCAAATGTTTGTTAAGGAGGGGGCAAAATCACTCCAGTTGCAGTTCTACTTTTTTTTCTCCATAATTTTATTGAGAAACAAATAGCAATGAGACAGTTTCAAACCAAATTGGTAGGACAGTTTCAATAATTAACACATTGCATACATTCTTCCTAGTG